>NC_081348.1:40578718-40878718 GCF_029784015.1 Lycium ferocissimum
TGATGTTTCTTCATCACTGCTGGTACCGTCAGCAGCAGATCCATACAGTGATTTCTTGAATTCTTCTTCTGCTTTTGTTTGCTCATCTACCACACTAGAACTGGCAACTTTCTTGCCAAGGCTTTCTAGTCCCATTAACATTTCACCCTCAGGAAACCCTTTGGACTGGTTAGCTGTCGATGCAGCTATAGATTTTTGAGGTCCATTTACCTTGTCTTCACCATTTTCAGCTTTAAATGCCTTCACCAAACTGTCTTCACATAAACTGAAGGAAGTAGTAGTTATTGTTAGTTGATTCGATCCAGAAACCACAACATAATGTACTAAATATGACTGTACAAATGAATTTTATATTTTCAAAGTAGTTGAAGTTATGTAAAATATTCGCAATTTATAGGTGGAAAATACTTTTTTCTTTTGGATGTTCTCAAAATAGAAAAAATACCAAATAAAACAAAGCAAAAAGAGTACTATTTGAGAACAAGATCCATGATGCGCAATGTCTGTTTTAAATTTTGATTGATCAAAATTTGGACTATTTCAGGTCTGCATGTCATCCTTGTGTAGAGGTCTTGCTAATCTTTTCTCTATCATTTCCATTTTTATTGGACATCCTTGAAGGAAGGTAATGGGCAGCCTAATGCATGAAGCATCCCGCATTCACACAGGGTTTGGGAAGGGACCACACCCCGGGGGTGTAATGGCCTACCTCGGCGCAAGCATCAATGGTTGACTCCATGACTCAAACCCGTGACCTATAGCTCACACGGAGACAGCTTTGCTGTTAGGATAGCTTTGCTTATAACCTGCAGAAACACCCAAAAAGAGCCTAAACTTTCAAATATGAGCTTTTTGTTTTTTTATCAAGCAAAATGAGTATGCTCTTTGTCCTATTACAGAAGGAATCCTTTCATCCAGCTTGAAACACCATAGAGGAACTTTCTCTACAAGTAAAAACACCACAAAGGAAAACTTAAATTGAGATTAACCTATGATTTTACCACCAAATCTGGTTCATTTAAAAATCTTTATTACCTCTCAAGCCTCTTAAAACAATTGGCATATATTAATACTATTAGAAGCTCCTCATTCATGTCAAACAACTTCAACAAGGTGATCTCATGACAATTTCATCAGGGGATTCAAAGAATTGAGTGTACCAGCAGGCTCGAAAAAGTTTGCTTGCATGGGTGGCTTGTTGGGATTCAGTACCACCCTTGTTTTCCACACTTGAATATTTCCATCCTTGGACAAAGTGACCAGCAACCGCAGCATTGGCAGCCAAGAAACTGATGTGATAGGTTGAGAACCTACTTGTGTACTGTTATTGCAACAAAACATTAAAATTTAATTTCAATATTTAACATCAGAAACAGGAACTTCTACAATTGGAATTATAATTGTCAGAGTTGGTCTACCCAAGTTTAATCAGCAAAATACATGATTCCAGAACCCATTCAGGTGTCGATTTTTATTCAACATTTCCTTTGAGAATTCATGGGTTATTTATCATGCACATATTTCTACTTAAGAAAACACACTTCGAAAGGAAAATGAGATCTTGGTGAAAGCAATATAACTATTGAATAAGACTGAGCTGTCAGTTAGCTTTCAGAGAAGGAACTGCAACATTAGTAAGAAAATTCCGGGAGAAAGAACTAGCATATCGGTTGCACAGGTCCTACATTGAGCTTGATATGAGAAGACATCAAAAAAAAAAAATGCGGAAATTGCAAAGTATGAAATGTAAAGTCAGCCATAGCTGAACTGTACATCACTTACATTCCAATCATCATAGGCCTTTCAGTTGATACATCCCATGCAAGAAGAGTACCGCGTCTATCTCCAATAAAAGCCATTCCAATGTTGGATGAAATGCAAATGCACCAGCACCAACCAGCTTGATAGTATTATCCACTATATATAGCAAACAAAAGGGCTTTCATGCAAGTTCCACTAAGTTCAAACTATCCAAATAAAGAGAGAATATAATAAGGGACTCTTTCAAATCTCACATTGTAAAGTGTAATGTACAGTATATGTATGGATGTTATAAGCTCGAATAAAGCCTTCCGCGTAAGCTACATACTGAAATCAAAAGGGAGGGAAAAAAGGTCAGATCAAATTGGCAGTCACAACTTTTCCAGTCAATCATGAAATGGGAGGCGTTAGCTGCACCAAACATGTTACCAGAACAGGGAGTCGAGGATGGCAAGCAAGATTGACGATAGGTTTCTTCAGGTCAGTCTTTATTTTTGTTGGCGCCTTCCCACCTTCCACAGTTCCAACAACTTCACAAAGAGAGAATTGGATCAGAATCACTTGCAATAAAATAGCTATTCAGGCACAAAAAAACTGCTCGAATACTAGCATTTGACTATAGAAACGTAGCAAATGACGAGACTTTATTTTTAACAACAGTGGTGCCTGGCCAGCTTGCGCACACCTAGCTTGCGCACACCTAGACTATTCTACCTGCTACTTTCCACCACCACAAGTACCGTGTAACTTTGTCCACCAAGGCATAGATAAAAACGACAAGACATCCATAACAAGTTCTGACTAAGTTTACCTGTGTTCTTTTCTTTTTGTTAATGGGCTATAGGCATACAAAGAAAAGAATCAGGTGGAAGGAAAGGAGGCTACTGAATTGCTCTTTCAGGGATAAAACCCTTGAAAGCATGAGAGTGGAATCCAGAAGAACAAAAGACCTCATCCCGAGAAAACCAGAACAGGGGAGAGAGAGAGAGAGATAAAGGCGAAAGTAGTAAAATGTTGCAGGCACCGAATAAAACCGGATACTAACGCTTCTAAGGAAATATGGAGAGACAATGTGGCAGCACTGACAGGAAACAAGTATTGACTCGGCCATAATTGATGAATGAGAAAGCACTCTTTTGAAATACACATCAGCATAACAAGTAGCAGGAAAACACAGGATAGTTAATGCAGCTCTCAGGACTAAAATTGCCAAGACTGCAACCCAACAACCACATTACACAAGAAACAACACCACCACACAACTCTGGCTTGCTCTGCAACTCCCAATAGCTGGATTATATATCTCATGTCATGTCCATATAAACCATCACTCAGATGGTGAAATATCTATAATTAAAACAATAACCCTGGTGCTTCTAGATAACGAGTAAATTTCGAACCAAGGACACATATCCTAGGAGCAGTTATCAGCTCAACTCCAACAATGCGGAAAAACACTAATTATATATGAGCTCCAACTAAAATTTTGACAGACCTGTTACACTCATCCTACGGTGGAAACCAAAAAATACAACAGGTTGAAGAGGAGTCAATGCAAGATGAACTTCAGTATCAGAAGAGATGCGTTCTGTCCTCTTCTCAAGTGAATGTAAAACACACGCTTGCTCTGCATCAAAGTCACACGAACGCATTGTACAATCCTGCAATAAGCAGCAAGCAAAATGAGAAAATCTAAATGCAAGATTATAGCAGAACGAGTACAGACGACAGCACTATCGGAGTTCAAATACCCCAAATGCAGTACAAAGGAACATGTGACATTGTTGGAGCTTTAAACTCAACAGTAAGAAACCATTGAAATTCGTACTGGAATAATGTGACTATAAATTTTTTACTCGCAAGAATTTATACCACCGACAAAAGAGGATAATAAAAATGCATGCTAGCTTAATCAAGGGGTTTAAGAACTCTCATGGGAAAATACGAACTCCTGTATGGGCATAAGAATGCCGGGAAGCAAGAGCAAGGAATCACAAATCAAGATTGCCTTTTGAACCCGACACTACATCAGACAATATGCGACAGACACCGTTAGGGGAAACTCGCATTTACCAAATAGATGGACACTAGCAGATGAATACATGCAAAGAATACATTTATACTAATATGTACTCTGTCAATCGTGCATAATACTATATATGGTTTAATTCCAGTAAAGAGCATTTTACATGTAATCTGTACAACCAGCAAAAGCCATGTTGTAATATTCTTTTTAGTTTGCGAACAAAATAATTTATTTCAACAACCAGCAAAAAAAAAACAAAGAAACAAACAACAAAAAGAAAAAAACCAACAACAACAACAACAATAATTATATGCTATCAACAACAATAATTATATGGTATCAACAACAACATACCCAGCGTATTCCCACCAGTGTGCTCTGGGGAGGGTGGTGTGTATGTAGCCTTACTCCTACCTTGTGTAGGTAGAGAGACTATTTCCAAAGACCCTCGGCTCAATAAAGCAAGTTTGAAAAGGAAATACCATAATTGAGAATAGAACAGTATCAACAGCCAGTAATACAATAGCCGAAAGCAAAAGAAATAACAGATGCTAATAGAAATCGACGAATACGATAATAGGAGAGTGATAATAAAGCAAAGGAGACAACATGTAATAGAAAAACCGGGAAACAATATAATAGGAGAGCACTACTAATACCGATATGGGAAACTAGACACGCTTAACTACCTACTAACCTTCTACCCTAATCCTCTTCACATGTCCGAACCATCTCAACCTCGCTTCCTTCGTCTTGTCCAACAGGGAGGCCACTCGCACCTTGTCTCAAATATCTTCATTCCTAATCACATCCCTCCTAGTATGCCCACACATCCATCTCAGCATCCTCATTTCCGCTACTTTCATCTTCTGGACGTGCGAGTTCTTGATTGGCCAACACTCCGCCCCATATAACAAAGCAAGTCAAACAACACTCTTTGTGGAACTGCTCCTTGTGGGAGGTGTTTTGAGGATAAATTTAATACTCTGCAGAAAATTAAGTGGAACTGTATTGCAAATTTTCATTTCTGGTGTAAAGAAGCAAATGTAGAGGGAGCAGAACAGCTGATAGACTTTTTAGGAAGCCTGTAAATATTTTTTATCTTACAGCTCCTTGTGGATAACTTTTTGGAGGGCTACAGCATATCCTTAATGCTGAGGAATACAATTTAGCGGTTCTCACAAAAAAAAAAGTCTTAGTGGCACATTCTTATCGCACAAGACACCAGATGCAAGCCTCCATTTCATCCACCACGCTGCAATACAGCGAGTAACATCGTCATCAATCTCCCCATTTCCTTGGATGATCGACCCAAGATTACTTGAAACTTCCTCTCTTGGGGATGATGTGTCTGTTAATCCTTACTTCTACATCTTCCTCGTGAGTAACGTCGCTGAACTTGTACTCCAAATATTTTGTCTTAGTCCTGCTCAACCTGAACCCTTTAGACTCCAGAGTCTGTCTCCAAACCTCCAGTTTACCGTTAACCCCTCCGCGTGTCTCGTCAATTAATACTATGTCATCTGCAAATAGCATACACCATGGTACCTCCCCTTGGATATGCCGTGTCAATCCATCCATCACCAAGACAAGTAGGAACAGACTAAGAGTTGATCCCTATTGCAATTACATCACTACTGGGAGGTTCTGGGTCTCCCCCGACACGCTTATTCTGGAAAAAAGTGAATAATTCTTAGGGATAAAAACACAAACGGCCGGTAATAACCATCAAATTTCTTCCGCTAGCCTGAAACTAAAATTAGCCATAAAGTTTTTAACCTGGCAAAACTAATAGCTATAAGTTGAACCCAGCAAAAAACATGTGATTCCTTTACATCTCCATAAAATTTCTTTCCAGAAAGGAAAACGACATATCAAAAATGATTTCAGATCTAACAGGGGGAGAATTTTCTATGGATAATATTTTCTACAAATCTTTTGTAAGGATCTAAACACAGATCTGAAATTATCTATTAAATTGAAATAGAATCGAGTACCTTTGGGACAATTTTCTGGTTTTTATATATTTGAAATGGAATGCAAATACAAAAGGAAATTAAACGGAATAAAACTAAATAAGATAGATTGGGAGTGATTCGCCACAGCCATTGGCACCTGAGATTTAAGATGAGAAAAGAATTAGAATTTGGAGGAGAGAGAATAAGAATTAGAAAGAGGAAGAGATCAGACGAGGAGCATGAAGAAGGAGGAAAATTTACCAGATTTTTGTTGCCCTTTCTCTCTCCAGAAGTTGGTTATATAACCACCAAGTGACGTGGCTTCATCTCTGCCACCCAAGCTCATTAATGAGCTTTTAATCTAAGCCGTCCATCTGGGCAATTTAACTAATACTCCTCTGTGCGAGATTCAGCTTCGAACCCCGGCAGCAACACAATTAGAAAACTACTAAGTACTAATATACTAAGTACTAATATAGATCATAACGTACTCCACTCCTTCAAATAATCCTTGACCTCAAGGATTAGAATCAAAGCCTGGAAACTTGGACTGTAGATCTTGATAATCCTCCCAAGTAGCATCTTCAGGAGGAAGATTAGACCACTGAACTAAGACCTTGACAGCAGCTATGTTGTTCTTCTTGACCAGCTGTCTTTGAAGAATTGCAATGGGCTTGACTGTGAACTGTCCATCCTCACCAGTGATGGGAAGATCAGTTTGTACTACCACTCTATCTCCCACCTTCTTTTTGAGCAGTGAAACATGAAACACAGGGTGCACTTTAGAGGTTGGAGGCAACTCTAACTTGTAGGCAACAGCACCAATCCTAGCCAGGATTTTGTAAGGTCCATAATACTTAGAGCTGAGTTTCAAATTTCTTCTTAATGCAATGGATGTCTGCCTATAGGGCTGCAACTTCAAATAGACTAAATCTCCAACCATGAACTCTCTGTCAGTTCTTCTATTATCAGCAAAAAATTTCATCCTCTCTTGAGCTTTTCCCAAATTATCCTTCAAGAGTTGCATCATCTGTTGTCTTCTCATCACAGCATCCTCAGCAGCAGGAACAATAGTTTCAAGTAAAGGACCAATAGATAGTTGAGGAGTGTAACCATACAGTGCTTCAAAAGGAGTACATTGTAGGCTAGTGTGAAAGTTTGAATTATACCACCATTCAGCAGCTGGTAACCACTGCTTCCATTGAGTAGGTCTGTTTGCAGTCATACACCTGAGATAATTCTCAAGACACCTGTTGACTCTCTCAGTCTGGCCATCTGAAGATTTTTAGCAAGAAGAAAGGGCTTCTTGTATTTCTGAATGAATATACAATCCATAAGAATGGGTACTTATACATGAGTTCTAAGACTAAATAAGGAAAGACAATATTACACAATCTATTCCTAATCATTTACATCAATACAATATATTCCTAAAATAAAGCTATCAATCTTAATCGTCAATATCAAATCAACATCTCAATCTTAATCATTAATGCCAAATCAACACTCCCCCTCAAGTTGGTGCAAAGATGTCGCACATGCCCAACTTGCAAACCAGTGTATGAAAAGTCCGTTTGTTGAGGCCTTTAGTAAACACATCAGCTAGTTGTTTTTCTGATGACACGTGGAATAAACTCAAGACACCACCCGTGACTTTTTCTTTGATGAAGTGTCGATCAATTTCAACGTGCTTTGTTCGGTCATGCTGGACTGGATTTCGAGCTATACCGATTGCGGCCTTGTTGTCACAATACAAGGAAAGTTTCCTTTTTCGACAATCTCAATTCTTCTAGTAACTTTTGTAACCACAAAAGTTCGCAAACACCCCGGGCCATAGCTCTATATCTCGCTCCGCACTTGATCTAGCAACTACACTTTGCTTTCGCTTCTCCAAGTGACCAAGTTTCCTCCTACGAGTGTACAAGTAACGGATGTAGACCTTTCGTCATCTAAAGATCCAGCCCAATCTGCATCGGTAAAGGCTTCTATTTGGAGGTGACCATGTCCGGAGTAAAGTAGACCTTTTTTCGGGAGCGGACTTCGTGATACCGCAAAATGTGAAAGACAGCTTGCATATGAGGATCTCGAGGATCATGCATAAACTGACTCACTAGGCTGACTGAATAGGCTATGTCTGGTCTAGTGTGAGAGAGATAAATGAGTCTTCCAACCAGCCTCTGATATCTCTCTTTATCAACTGACTTTCCAACTCCGCTTTGTAGTTTGTGATTGCTTTCAATGGGTGATTCGCCGCTGGCGTTTGCAACTCCGTCATACCGTTTCTTTCAAGAGATCCGTAATATACTTTCTTTGAGAAATAAAGATTCCTCTTTTTGATCTAGCAACTTCAATTCCCAAGAAGTCGCAATTTTCCTAGATCCTTGATCTCAAATTCGTGCCAATAACTTCTTCAATCGGGTCATCTCTCTTTGTCATCTCCGTCATTACTATGTCATCAAAATAAACTATGAGAAGAGTGAGTTTACCCTTTAAATGTCTTATAAAGAGGGTGTGATCCGCATTGCTTTGTTGGTAACCAAAGGAGATCATTGCTTTATAGAATCTGTCAAACCAAGCTCTAGGAGATTGCTTCAATCCGTACAAGGCTTTCTTCAGTACCGCATACCTTTTCTTGACTTTGTTCAAGACAAAACCAGAGAAATCTCCATGTACACCTCTTCTTCTAAGTCTCCATGAAGAAATGCATTCTTCATATCAAATCGTTGCAAGTCCCGAGTCAAGATTCGCACAAGATAGAAGAATTCTAATAGTATTCATTTTTGCAACAGGAGCAAATGTCTCTTGATAATCCACTCCATAAGTCTGAGTGAATCCTTTAGCCACCAATCTTGCTTTGAACCTTTCAATGGAACCATCAGCTTTATGTTTTACAGTGAAGACCCATTTGCAACCAACCAACTTCTTGTCTGGTGGTGATGCGACAAGTTCCCAAGTCTCATTCTTTGATAAGGCCTTCATTTCTTCCATCATAGCTTGCTTCCACTTAGAATCTGCAAAAGCTTCCCTCCAATTCTGGGGAATAGACACAGAAGAAATAGACAAGGCAAAGGCTCTATAGGAGGGCGATAAAGAATTATAAGAAACAAAGTTAGATAAAGGGTGTTTAGTGCAAGATCTGACTCCTTTCCGCGAGCAATAGGCAAATCTAACTCATTAGGAAGTATAGATAACTCACTGTAGAAGAAGAAGGTTCTGGCCGCAGTTGCAATGGATGGCTTCTTTCGCTCTATTTCTCCTTGAGTAAGTTATCAAATCAGGCCTATCCAAACGCCCAACAGTCTCCCCCTGAATTCTTTCTCCAATTTCACTTTCTCTTATGGCAGTAGTTTCAATAGTCTCCCCCTGAATTCTTTCTCCAACTTCACTTTCCTTTGTGCGTAGTTTCAACAATAGAACTAGGAAAAACCATCTCTTCTTCCTTATAATTCTCCCCCTGAAGAGGTGATGGTGTAATACTGAAATAGGGATCAGATTCTCGAAAGGTAACATCCATACTGACAAAGAATCTCCTAGAAGGAGGGTGATAACATTTGTACCCTTTCTGTGTTGGAGAATGCCCAATAAAGACACATTTAAGAGCTCTAGGTTCAAGTTTCCCAGAGTTCCTAGCGTGAACAAAGCAAACACACCCAAATATCTTTGGAGGAACAGTATAGTCATTTTTACCCTTTAAAACTTCTAAAGGACTCGAAAATTAAGAGTTTTAAGTGGCATTCTATTGATGAGGTAGGCGGCTACTAGAATGGCATCCCCCAAAGAAGGCTTCGCATGTTCATGGTAAACAAAAGGGATCTTGCTACTTCTAACAAATGCCTATTTTTTCTTTCAAAGAACCCCATTTTTGTGCACTAGTATAAGGACAACTAGTTTGATGGATTATCCAAAAGACTCCAAGTAAGCTCCAAAAGTTTTATCCATGTATTCGTGCCATTGTCGGTTCGAAATATCTTTATCTTAGCCTCAACCGAGTACAAATCATCTTATGAAATGACTTAAAACAGAGAAAACTTCACTTTTGGCTTTTAACAGATATACCCATGTCATTCTAGTGCAACAATCGATAAAAGTAACAAACCATCGACTACCAGACAAAGAAAGTGTTTGAGTAGGACCCCAGACATCAGAATGAATAGTCGAAAAGGGAATTGTGCTTTTATTGTCACTCAGAGGATAAGAGTTTTTAGTGTGCTTGGCATATTCACATGCATCACAAGACAAGATTCAAACTCGGCTCTAGAAAATAAACCAGGGTATAACTTTTTTAAAGCAAAAAAGATGGGTGTCCCAACCGTCTACGCCACCGTATTATTTCTCGGTTGACATCCTTATTTCCTACAAAAAGGCTCGACGAGTCTCGAGTTCCATCGATCAAATATAAGCCATCATGTAATCTACCATCGCCAATCTTCTTCCCTCGTATGAAGGTCTTCAAAACACAATAATCGGGAAAGAATCGACACTACGATTTAGTTCTTTGGTGATAGCATTAACGTAGATAATAGGTTAATAGGAAAATCGTGCATACGAAGAATGGATGATAAGGTAATATCAGAGTACAAAAGATTGAACTGTTCGAGAGACAAGGGTTAGGGAGCCATTGGCTATTCCGACATAATCCCCTTGGGACTAGGAGAGTAATTTTGAAGTCCTTAGAAGAGCACCTCGTGTGTCTATTCGCACTTAATCAATAATCCAACAATTAAGCCGAGCATTAAAAGCAATACCGACCGCACATAATGGGGCTAAGCAACACTAAAAGAGTCAAGTTTGTTCAAGACGACGAAGATGTTGAACTTCATCCTGAGACAAAGTCTCTCCAGAAATAGTGTCACCCATATTATCTGGATGGGAAGGGTTAGAATAGGCCTAGGACCCGAGAACTAAAAAAAAAATTCAGAAAAAAATCGCCGGAAAGTTGGCTGCCACACTGGAATCCTAATTTCGGTGATCGAAAAAAATCAAAAGTGATAGGGATAGGCTTAGAATGTTCCAGCGACCCCAACAGAGAAAAATAATCCAGAAACGAACTGTACGGGAGGAGTTTTTTGTGCGGACAGCCACAAAGAGAGAGAAAAACACGACCTCTTTGATAAAACACGGAACCCTAGTCTTTGCGAGGGAGAAAACTCACCTCAAAAAGAATGGCCTCGATACCATGAAGATTTTTAGCAAGAAGAAAGGGCTTCTTGTATTTCGAATGAATATACAATCCATAAGAATGGGTACTTATACATGAGTTCTAAGACTAAATAAGGAAAGACAATATTACACAATCTATTCCTAATCATTTACATCAATACAATATATTCCTAAAATAAAGCTATCAATCTTAATCATCAATATCAAATCAACATCTCAATCTTAATCATTAATGTCAAATCAACACCATCACTTTGGGGGTGATAGGCTGTGCTATAATGCAGTTGAGTACCTAACAACTTGAATAATCCTTGCCAGAAATTGCTTAAGAATATCCTGTCCCTATCAGTAACTATAGTTTCAGGAATACCATGAAGACTGTGAATTCTTTTCCAAAACACCTCAAAGAATCGTTCTTTAAAGATGGATGAGTTAATGCAATAAAATGGCATATTTTGTGAGCCTGTCAACTACTACTAGCATCACATCTTTGTTCCTAGATTTAGGTAACCCTTCCACAAAATCCATGCTAATATGGCTCCAAGCCTGATTTGGTATGGGAAGAGGTTGGAGTAGCCCAGGATATGCTGCATTATCACTCTTACTCTTGTGGCATATGTCACAGCTTGCCATATAATCCATCACCATTTGTTTCATCCTAGGCCAAGTGAACAGTTGAGCCAACCTCTTAAGGGTACCTAGTTGACCAGAGTACCCACCTGTTGGAGAGTCATGGAAAGAAGCAAGTAGTTGTTGCCTAAAGTTACCATTCCCTCCAATATAAATCTTTCCCTTTTTTCTGAGAATTCCAGATGAGTAGTGCCAAATACTAGGGCCCTGTAAGTCTATAGATAGTTGCAGAAGCAACTCTTGTACTTGGACATCTCCTTCATAGCTTGTAACTATTTCCTGCATCCATGTAGGAACAGAAGCACTGATAGCATAGAAATGACCATTATTAGAATCAGTCTGATCATTCGTGCCTTCAAATTGTCTAGAAAGGGCATCAGCAACCCTATTTTCTGCCCCCTTTTTGAACTGCACTTCATAATCTAGACCAAGCAACTTGGTCAATCCCTTCTGTTGTATAGCTGAAGTAACCTTTTGTTCTAAGAGGTACTTCAAGCTGTGATGATCAGTCCTTACTATGAAATGTTTGAACTGTAAATAATGTCTCCACTTGTCAACTGCACTCAATAGTGCCATGTATTCCTTCTCATATATAGATCTCCCTCTGTGCTTTGGAGCCAATACCTTACTGAAATAAGCTATTGGTTTGCCCCTTTGCATAAGGACTGCACCTATACCACCATGACTGGCATCAGTCTCCACCACAAACTCTTGAGTGTAATCAGGCAATACTAAGACTGGTGTAGAAGCCATAGCAGTTTTGAGTGTTGCAAAAGGCAGATCATCCTCTGGATTCCATTTGAATGCATATTTCCTTAGTAAATCAGTGAGTGGTCTGCAGATGGTGCCATAACTGGCAACATACTTTCTGTAATATCCAGTTAGACCAAGAAATCCCCTCAGAGCCCTAAGTGAATTTGGGGTAGGCCAGTCTACCATTGCTTGAATCTTATTAGGATCAGTTGAGACTCCCTCATGATTGATAACATGTCCTAAGTATTCTACTTGTACTTGCCCAAAAGAGCATTTAGACTTCTTAGCAAACAAGGTGTGTTTTCTCAAGGTGTCAAATACAACTATCAGATGTTTAACATGGTCTTCTAGGGTCAAACTATAGATGAGAATGTCATCAAAGAAAACTAATACAAATTTTCTAAGATAAGGTTGAAAAACCTGGTTCATGAGTGCTTGAAATGTAGCAAGTGCATTTGTAAGTCCAAAAGGCATAACTCTGAACTCATAATGGCCCATGTGAGTCCTAAAAGCAGTTTTGAAAACATCTTCCACTTTCATTCTGATTTGGTGGTATCCAGCCCTGAGATCCACTTTAGAAAAAATTGTTGAACCATGTAATTCATCCAACAAGTCATCCACTATGGGAATTGGATACTTGTCTTTAATAGTAATGTCATTAAGGCCTCTGTAATCCACACAGAACCTCCAGGTGCCATCCTTTTTCTTGACTAGCAAAGCAGGTGAGGAGAAAGGAGATTGACTGGGTTGGATGATGCCACTTCCCAACATTTCTTCAACCTGTTTCTCCAGTTCATCCTTTTGGTGAAAATTGTATCTATAAGGTCTTAAACTAACTGGCATAGCACCAGGTTTAAGAGGTATGCAATGGTCTAAGGTCCTTATAAGTGGTAGTGTTTTAGGTTCTGCAAAGACATCTGGATACTGGCTGATCACATCTTGAATGACTTCTTCAATTTGTTCTTGTCCTTGCTGTACTTCCACACTCATCATAAACAAATGAGCTATGAGAGTCTGGCCTTTCTTCAAAACCTTGCTTATAGACTTGCTAGTCATCATGCTTAATCTCCCCTCTTCAGTGATGCCTTGCAGCACCAGCTTGTTACCCTTCCTACCAATAGTAACACACTTCTTTTCATGGTCAAACTTAGTGGGATTGTGCTTTTTCATCCAGTTGTTTCCCAATACTAAATCACATCCTCCAAGTGGTATGAGAAGTAAATCCTCCTGGAATGATCTGCCATGCATTTTCCATGTGAACCCCTTAAAATGTGAGGTGCACATTACATAGTTCTCATCAGCTACTGTTACCCTTACTGGGGCACAATAAGTAGCTTGGTAGCCAATTTCCTTCATAATGTGCTCATCTATGAAGCTATGAGTGCTTTCTGAGTCAATCATCAATATAATTTGCCTCTTTTTCACAGTTCCGCCCACTAATATGGTATTTTCACCCCTGTTGTTACCAGAAAGGGCATTCATGCAAATAGCTTCCTGTACTTCTTATTCTATCCCTCCTTCAATTATCAGTCCAGTGGGTAATTCAATAATCTCATTTCCTTCTGTTTGTTGTTCAAGAGTCAACTCTCCTAAGAGGCAATTTAACTGTTTCCTTTGGCACTGATGCCCCACAACAAACTTCTTACCACATCTGTAGCATAATTTGTTGTTCTTCCTATATTCATACACCTCAGGACTCAGCTTAAAAGCATTTGTTCTAATTGTAGGAGGTTTCCTAACAGCCAAGGTATTACTCACTGTGGGCTTGTTCTTGGCCTCAGCTTGCTCTCTCTTGAGAGCAGCTGCAATAGCCTTTTCCTGCATCCTAGCTTGTTCAATGACAAACTTCAATGTGTCAGGTTTGAACAGCTTAACACCAAATTTGATTTCTTCCTTAAGTGCACCTATGAAACTAGATATGAAATGAGATTCATCTAGTAAAGGGTTCCTGACCAACATTTGAGCCTTGAGGTCCTCAAACTTCCCTAGGAACTCATCTACAGTCCCATCTTGTGATAACTTATTAAATTCCCCTACTATATCCTCAGCTAGTACTTCGGCAAACCTACTGATCAACTCCTCTTGAAATTCGGTCCAGTTCAAGGTTCTCCTACTCAATACTAAGGAATGGTACCATACTTCAGCTATTCCATTTAAGTACAGAGCAGCAGCCTCTACTTTCTGATCCTCAGGTGTTCTATACAAGTTAAAGTACCTTTCACATTTTCTAATCCATACCTTGGGTTCATGGCCTTCAAAACTGGGTAGTTCCCACTTAGGTGGTGGTGTCTGGTTCCTATTCTGTCTGTTCTCTTGCACTGGAAGTGGAAGTAAACCTCCACCTCCATTTTGAGCTGCAGGTGCCCTTTCTAAAGCTAGCAACCTTTCGAGAATCAGTTCTAGGGTTCCTTGAATCCCAGTCTGAGTAGCACGCATCTCTTGTTGACTGTTTAACAACTTAGTCAACCCTTCATCATGTTTAGCAAGCTTATTATCCATTACTTTCCAACGAGTTCCCTCTGCCATATCCACCACACAAGTCGCAGAATCAAAGCTCTGATACCAAGTGTAAGGATCTGAACACAGATCTGAAATTATCTATTAAATTGAAATAGAATCGAGTACCTTTGGGACAATTTTCTGGTTTTTATATATTTGAAATGGAATGCACATACAAAATGAAATTAAACTGAATAAAACTAAACTAGATAGATTGGGAGTGATTCGCCATAGCCATTGGCACCTGAGATTTAAGATGAGAGAAGAATTAGAATTTGGAGGAGAGAGAATAAGAATTAGAAAGAGGAAGAGATCAGACGAGGAGCATGAAGAAGGAGGAAAATTTACCAGATTTTTGTTGCCCTTTCTCTCTCCAGATGTTGGTTATATAACCACCAAGTGACATGGCTTCATCTCTGCCACCTAAGCTCATTAATGAGCATTTAATCTAAGCCGTCCATCTGGGCAATTTAACTAATACTCCTTTGTGCGAGATTCAGCTTCGAACCCCGGCAGCAACACAATTAGAAAACTACTAAGTACTAATATACTAAGTACTAATATAGATCATAACATCTTTTCAATTTATTCAAAGTTCCCCGCTGAAATCCATATCTACCCTCCTCCAACAAAAATGCAAAATAATTAAAAAAGAGATATATACTGATTTTCATGTATAATTGGTGTAACAATGATTATATATTGGATTTACAGTGCATACTCAAGATAAAACACAACGTATACTCTTTATAATCAATGTATAATTGATGTATATTGAATGTACAAACATTTAAAACTCATTATACATCATTTATACATCGCATATACAACGATTATACATCAGGTATACATCGATTTTACACCGGGCATGCAGTAATTATACGAGACTAAGTATTTGATGTCCGCGCGTTTTTTTTTTTTTTTTTTTTTTTTTTTTTGTTGATAGCTCCAAAAGTGTCATCATCTCCATATCTATCCTCTCATCACTTCCGATTGGATATTATTTTCCATTTTTTATCAACTTTTTCTATTCTCTCACGAAACAATATTCAGTTTTGAGAAAGAAAATGCTTCGACTTTGTATGAAAAATTGGGGAGATTGAATAAATATGGTAGTATTTTTTTTTTTTTAGAAATACATAAATTTCAAAAAAAAAAAAAAAAAAAAAGAGTCTTCAAGTACAAAATTTCCACAAATTCGAGCTTGGAAGAAGACTAATTATGGAATCATAAAACCGAAAATCAACCCAAAACTTCAGAAATAGGAGTCTAAAAATAAGAGAGGTGTGGCGGCTCTTCAAAAGTTGCTCTCCGATTTAGGGTTGGCTAAAAATAATAAAGTAGGGATGATGTTAGTTGGTTAAAGTGAGTAGTCAAAAAGGAGTACAGCTAGTTTCAGTTTAATGCAAATATAAGCTGCTAATCTAGTTAATTATTCTAATTCTTATGGTCAAACAGATCCCAAATATTATATGATTTTTTTTTTTTTTTGAAACCCCCATAAAAATTCGCAGCCTCTACCACAGCTTTTGGCACGGCCTAAATATTGTAGGATTTATTCCATATTGAGTTGCATCTTTTATATAAATATTTTAGCTTTCAAGGGGCCCACATAGAAGTCCATTAACTTTAATCATTCATTAAAAAAAAAAAAAAAAAATCCTATTGGGAACAGAAAGACACGTCCATAATTTCTTTTTTAATTTTATAGAAAAACTCTGGTACCTAACTGTTTACATGGAATTATTGCAGGAGATAATTTACTAGTACGGTCAATTTTTTCGTGTAAATTGGAACATTAGTTAACTGTTTATTATCAACTTTTTCATGTAAATATTAATTATATGGTTATTGGTTAGTGAATAGTAAAACTCTAGTTGTAAACTAGATTTAGGGTACATTAGACTCCAAAAAAATTCTAACAGGCATTAAAGTTTGAAGATGGATTGGACTCTATTTTCTACAATTCTACTTTAAATAAGGTAAAATTTCAATGTCTACATACACATTGGTCATGGGAAACATGCTGCAAAAAATCAGCCAAAATCATTCCGAAAATACCCAACAACTCGAATTGCAAGTAACAGAATTACCAGATGAATCTCAACCATTCACCTGCCAAATTTGTTTCGAGCGTATGTTGTTACCCAATAGAAAATTCAAGAATCAAAATCGTTGTGTTCATCCATTCTGTATGGACTGTATGGTAAAATACATCTCCGTCAAGCTTGATGACCACATCGGCGAAATTCCGTGTCCATCTTTGAATTGTAACCAATTTTTGGACCCTATTTATTGCCGGAATCTTGTGGGCCCCCAGTTGTTTGTTACAGGGTCTGACGTGTTATGTGAGTCATATGTTTTAACGTTGGCGCAGTGTTACTGTCCGAATAGGAATTGTTCTGCTTTGATTTTGGATGAGTGTGGTGGGAATGCGAAGAGATCACAGTGCCCAAATTGCAGGAGGAAATTTTGTTTTTAGTGTAAGCTTCCATGGCATGCTGGATTTCAGTGTGAAGAGAGTGGGGAATTAAGGGACAGGAACGACGTTGCTTTTGGTGTTATTGCTGAGCGTAATAAGTGGAAGAGCTGTCCTCAGTGTCGCCACTTTGTTCAACGTACTCGAGGTTGCGTTATTGTTACATGCAGGTTAGTCTGCTATAGCTGTTTACTTTCCTGTTTTTTCTTTTATAAAATATCTTGATCCTTTGGTTAGGGTTAGATGTTTATACCTGGTATAGTTATGCTGACTAAAAACTTCCTTTATTCCAAGTCAATAGAAACATGATATGTTTTCTACAAAGACTTTTAGGGGTGATAGCTGGTTAGGAGATGGTAGTTGGTTAGGAGATAAGTTATTCATGTACAAAATTAAATATGATATTTGGTTTGCAATTTAAGAACCCACATAAGTTACTTTATGCAGGATGGAAGGTAGAATATCTGTTTATACATGAAGCATAACTAATCCTCTGCCAGTTACTAGGCCTTATAATGGCATGCGACCCTTGAGAAAGATATATGCTAGGTTAATTTGATTGATATTGTCACATATCAAGTTGTTGGATAATTCACTCATCCTTTGTGCTGCTTGTGCTCTGTTAACAAATTGCACTCTTTGGATAGGAATTCCGACATTGCATTTTTCCGATTTTAAACCATCATAAATGGAGAAAGGGTTCAACTGTCAAGTTTGTTACTACAGGGAATGTTCAGTATGAAGGAAAATATTTTCAGTGGGAAATACTTTTTAAAAAAAATAAGTAGATTTCTTATTTATTTTCTTGTGCTCCTAATGTATGTAAAAGATAGTATCCTAAAAGTATTTGTTTCTAATCTAAACAAATACTATTGGAGGTGGGGGTAGGGTACGGATGTGGGGTGGTGGGAAGTGTGGGCTATGGGGGTGGGGGTGAAGATGAGGTGTGTTGGAGAGCGGGGAGGAAATCAATCTGGAGTGTCATTTGTGGAACTGGATATCCGTTCGTTCATCTATTAGAGAAGTCATTTTCCTCATTTTTAAGGAACTTGTTTTCAGAGAAAATATTTTCCAAAACTTTTATCCAACCAAACATGGAAGAAAATATTTTCCTCCGTACGAAACACACCCTTAATCTGATTATCTATTCATGTGGATGTAAGTGCCGTGCCAGTTTCTGCTACAGGTGTGGAAGACGAGTTCGTTGGTGTGGCTGTGATATTTCTTTAACGTTCTGCCCTCGGATCTGATACTATATTTTATTTCTTTTTTCATTCATAGCTCTCATTCATTTCTGCTTTTTCTTTCTACGGAAAAAGTAGACTTTGTATAGACATTTGGGGTTCGTGTTCTTATTCAGATTAAAACGTTTGAATATGATATACATCTCAATATTAAGGTTCATTTAAGGCATTTAAGAATTTAGTCTTAGTTCCATACTTTGAGGTACAGTTAAAAGTAAGAAAATTTGCTCGAAAGAGGAACAACAACAAAGTTTGCGGCTAATAGTCTAATAGGAGTAGTATTCTACAGTAAGTATTCCCCACAATTTTTATGATTGCAAAATAAAACTTGTACATGCTTATTGTTAGTGAACTAATTCTTGATTTTGGTATCATAATCTTTAGAGGGTAATTGCATGGTTTGGCTTTCAAATGGACTAGTCCTTAATTTTTACCTTTCAAAATCGAACTTACATCTAGCGGAGCATAAGTTCTTTAATGGCGTCACTTTTTCTTGGCCCTAAGGCTGTGAATATCATTTTTGTCCATCCATTGTTACACCATAGTGTATATGTAGCAAAATATCCGTGAATTTTGTTTGTACGAAAAAGATTACCGTTAAATATTTTTGCATGTGAAGTTGGCCAATCACCACGTTTTTAAAACTAACATAAGAGTTAAGTAGCTTTTTTTGGGTCAAAAATATTGAAAGGCTTATCTAGAAATACTTTTTAAAATTAAGAGACTATTTTTTTAACCAAGTACTAGGAAATTTTCCATTTTCTGTTAGTTTTTACAAAAAAAATTGGAGAGTTGCTGATAGAACGTTCCTAATTATAAATCCTAATGATTATCTCTTTATAGAGAAAACTATGTGGCTGAATCCTCTTCCACTCCCCCGAACATGTTCAGTGCCTCGTCCTAGTCTCCTTTGTCGGAGACTAAAAATTATGAGAATTCTATCGATAAAGAAGAGGTATAAGCATTGGCGTTGAACTAGTCCATCTCCCATGGCTTTCTCAACACACTTTTGATATGAAAGAAACCTCCTGCAATTGAGAAGAGATCAGAAGATTGGGTCCCCTCCCCCCTCATTTTTCATGTCCTATATTTGACAAAGTTCCTTTACAGCTTTAACAAGGTGTTTGGATTAATTTATTTTAAGTGTTTATTGACTTTTAAGTTCTTTTTTAATTTTTGTGGTGTTTGAGAAAAATAAAAAATATTTTCAAGCATTTACTCTTAGGCTAAAAAAGTACAAAAATAAACCAAAAATTAAAAGTTGGGTAGAACCAATTTATGACTTTTAGCTTTTAGCTTACGGAGTCATAGACCATAGTTTTGAAGCAGAGTTTATTTTTAAAAACTTTACAAACAAACAAAAAATTGGACGTGTTCTGTTGGGTCAGTTTAAAAGTTGCACTAAAATGTTCATTTTCTTTTTCCTTCTAAACATTAAATATTATTTATTCTAACTAAGTTGTCACTTGACTATAGGATGGTTACATGTTTCACAAGACAACTCTATATATATGAAAGAAATTCGATATTCCAATACGTGGGGTCCCCCTTAAACAGGAAATTCTTCAAAAACTCGTGATTTGACGTACTTCTCTTAATTGGGGTTTTTTTAAATCTGAATATCGGTAGGTAACGCATCTGACAATTGGTAGGTAATGCATGTGAAAATTGTGCACAATGTACTATATATGTTCATTATATTACTTTGTTCCAATTATTGTCCATTCCGGTGTGTGTCAGTATTTTTTATTAGTCTGTTTAAAAATTACTTTTATATTTTAAAAAAATCAAATTTCATTTTACTTTTAATGATGAGTTTTTATAGCCACACAAATGTTACAAAATGTTAAAGATCACAAGTTTTAAATATTTTATAATCAAATATATTATGACTTGTTTTAAATTACGAATTCCAAAAGTTCTTATTTCCTTATTAACTAAGTTTCGTATCGAATCATACATCACTTAAATTACTCATTTTTTAAAAACTTTGTAGCAAATCAAATTATATCATATAAACTGAAACGAAACAAATATTATATTACAATGTACAACGTGTTACATGCCGAAGAGTCGTATACTAATTCAAGAGTTCAAAGAGATATAACTCAAATCGATCCATCCACGCTAATTTTCTAAAGACAAAAAAACAGTGATATATTCACTGATTCAACTTATTTTAATGTGTCAAAATTTTAATAAGATTGTCCGTTTGACACCTCTGTCAATGTGTTCGTCTATATAAAGAAGTTTTTCTCCTGTATTTTGTTACCATAGCTTCTAGCAAAGAAGTCAAATTATATTCTTTTCTTCGTGAGATTGAGTTAAAAAATGGGTCTTTCGTGGTGCTATTTTCTTGGAATTTTACTTATTATCATAAATAATACAGTAACTCTATGCAGTGGAGGAATTACGAGCAGTTATATTAGGAAAGTCGAGAGCAGTGAGGATATGCCTCTTCATAGTGATGTCTTTAAAGTCCCTCGTGGCTACAATGCACCTCAACAGGTCATCTTCTACTTGATTCTCTGCCCAAATATATAGCTTTTCAGAGGCAGTAGAGAGAATTTTAGTTTACGAGTTCTGAATTATTATTCTTTTTGTTTATAGGGTTCTGAATTAATATTTATACATATTAAATGAATTTTTAATATCTATACACAAACTTTGAGCCTAAGCTATATTGGTTCTACTAAACCCATATATAACTACAATAATGGTCTCTCCGACCCTGTGGTTTTCCTTCTATTTAGACTAATAACATAACTCTTCAAGTGTGACGAAGTGCCTATTCAATCACTACCAAAAAATGGGTAATTTGCGGAGGTTGAAAGTTACAATTTGCTGAGGTCTTCTAGCAACTAGTGGAGGATAAAACCTTCACGAATTGCAACTTTCAACCTCCACAAATTACCCATTTTTTGTAGTGAATTCAGACATTGAACTTAGAGTAGATTATGCAGATTTAACTGAACTTATTAGTTTCGTAACACATAACATAAAATTAAATGTATTATTTTCGTAACACAACATAAAATTAAATGTATAAGTAGCAAAACGTTATACTCATTTCGAATCCACTGAATTTAAATCCTAAATTTATCTCTGTACTCACAAGATTCACTATAGTATCGTGTTAGATGGGAGAGTAAATCTTCTAGTTACATCAGCAAAGTCTGTTTTTTTTTTTTTTTTTTTTTTTTGTGTTTGTTGGGATACTTTTCTGTCTGGAAGGGCAAGACTTTGCTAATTCTTGCAACGTTTTACTCGCTTCGTTTCATTTTATGTGAACTTATTTGACTGAGCATGTATTTAAGAAAAAAGATAAGATTTTTGAACTTGTGGTGTAAAATGAGACATATATTTTATGTGGATATAAATCATTGCATAAAGGTAAATTGTTTACTAATATGAAAAAAAAGTCCTTCATTTTAAATAGATTAAAAAAAAATATGTTCACATAAATTGAAACAGAGGAAATATTGCACATTATTTTAATACTTGTAAGCTTGTTGTGTCTTAAGGTTCATATAACGCAAGGGGATCACGTGGGCAAAGGAGTGATTGTCTCATGGGTGACAATGGATGAACCTGGCTCCAATAAAGTATTATACTGGGAAGCCAATTGCAAGATTAATAGAAAAAAGGCAAAAGGAACTGTCACTACCTACACATACTACAAATATACTTCTGGCTACATTCATCATTGTACCATCCAAAACTTGAAGGTGAGTTTCATAAACAAGTTATAGTGTAATTTAGGTTACAATACAATTTTTTCTTATATTTCGATTACTTGTTTATTATACAGTCATTAACTTATGATTTGCCTTTTAACCACAGTATAACACCAAATATTACTACATGGTTGGAATTGGGCACACAACACGAACCTTCTACTTTGTTACTCCACCACCAGTAGGCCCCGATGTACCGTATACATTCGGTCTTATAGGTAATCATTAATTATACTCTTTATAATTTATTCTTTTCCAATTTACATCAGGTTCTTCATGGAGATTATGAAATTTGTTTTATCTTTTTTTATTCGTATTTTAACTTGACCTTATAGTGTCAAAAAAGAACCACTCAAGTTGAAACATGTTGGGTGTTAAACAAAGTTTCACTTGAAAGTTGAGAAGGATAAAAGGTGAAACTTCTTGAGGAAAATCCCTTGTTGTATATAAAAAATAATCGTTGTTATGGAGTTTCGAATTTTACAGTCACCTACAAAATTCAAAACTCCATGACATTGACTATTTCTCAGAGACATGTCCGTATTTAGCCCAACAAAACATGAATGGTCGATAAGGGTTGGTTTACACAAATATCCTTTTCTTAAGTCCCAATTTAGATTTAGTACCTATTTCTAAATGTTGTGCAAATGTAGTCCTTAGTGAATTATCTTTCCGGACAACGTTACGTTAGACTCTGATCTATTGTTTGTTTATATATTTTCTCAACCTTACTGTCAAAATATTAGACTAACACGTAATGTCTACAATAACTTACCAAAACTATCTACAATATATGTGCAGGGGATCTTGGACAGACATACGATTCAAACATGACGCTTACTCACTATGAACTGAATCCAATCAAAGGACAAACACTTTTATTTCCTGGAGACCTGTCTTACGCAGATAATTATCCAAATCATGACAACAATAGATGGGACACATGGGGAAGGTTTGTTGAGAGAAGTCATGCTTATCAACCTTGGATTTTTACTGCTGGCAATCATGATATTGATTGGGCTCCTGAAATCGTAAGTTCTTCCTGTGCAAATTCATTTTCCATAAGTTTCATTTAATTCTTGCACTAAACATACTATATTTGCGATAGGGAACGTGCGCCTTATCCTTTTTATCCATGCAAATTCAAATTAATCAGGCTAGTAAATTTTAGATACCAAATGATTACATTATAAAAGATTGTCATTTTTTTCTCGATTACTCTGACACGGTGAAGGTGTAGTATGTTGTGGCCACACACATTCGTTTGATTTTTTAAATTATTTAAGGGGAAATTAAAGAAAACAGTGAAAATTAAACCCATATTTATTGCGTGGAAGACTCTTACAGGTACCACTAGACCGTAAGTTTTGGTGGTGATTTGATTCTATATAGAGAGATGTATACACCAAGGTATATAATTAAGTTTGCACCTGTTGCTATTGAAGAGGAATAAACTACTGATATAATATCGCACTCACTAACTTCAAGGGTGTGTTTAGTTTGAAGAAATGTTTTCTAGAAAATAAGTCATTTATACGCAATCAAACACCAAAAATATTCTTCTTAAAGCGAATATTCCATTAAAAGGGCAAAACCAACTTTTTTCGCTATGTTTTTTTCTCCATCAGTCCATTTGAAATAGTTTCTTGAGAGAGTACTGAATTTGGATGGTGAGACAAAATCTCTTCAGGAAAATATTTTACTTCGTAATTCATACCAAACACATCCAAAATCTTGAAATTCTTTTCTATTTGTGTGCGCTCGGCGTGTATTATTTTTGTGTTTGTAAAAAATAATAACGAAATGTTTATGTTGGTTGCAGGGTGAACCAGAACCATTTAAGCCATATACTAATCGATATCCTACCCCTTACAAAGCATCAAGAGGTACTTCTCCTTTGTGGTACTCAATCAAGAGGGCATCTGCATATATCATCGTTTTATCAACATATTCTGCAACTGGTGAGCAGATGTTCATACGTTATATAATCAATTAGATGAATTATTAGTTATCCTATAGTAGGAGTAACTTTTTATTTTTATTTTTTATAACTGATTCTAATAAATATGTTTTTCAACCCAAGCTACATATACTCCTCAGTACTATTGGCTGCAGGCAGAGCTTCAAAAGGTCAATAGAAAGGAAACGCCATGGTTAATTGTTCTTATGCATTGCCCATGGTACAACAGCTACGTCGATCACTACATGGAAGGCGAAACCATGAGAGTAACATATGAGCCTTGGCTTGTAAAGTACAAAGTAGATGTGGTTTTTTCAGGTCATGTTCACGCCTATGAACGATCGGTAATAATCCTTTTTATTACTTGCATCTTCTTGGTATATTATCTGGTCGAAAAATACTTACTCGCATCAAGTATTTTATCAAATAACATTAATGTACTATTATTAAATGGTTTATTAAGGCGATGGTGCATATATATTCTATATTAATTAACTATAATTAGTGAAAAGGGGCATTTTTCTTCTTCATCATTACTAAGAAGTACGGATGTTTTAGACAAACTAATTTCCACGTCTTCATTTTTTATAAACATGGTGGCAGAAACGTATATCGAACATTGACTACAATATTATTAATGGGGAATGTACTCCTGTGAAAAACCCGTCCGCACCTGTCTACATAACCATCGGTGATGGAGGAAATATTCAAGGCCTTGCCACAAAGTAAGATCAATTCCTAATTTTATTCTGGAAATTTTAATCGTACACAAAATAAATGTTAATATAGAAATTAAAATAATTGATCATGGTGGCCGGGTGTGATAATTTTCAGATTGACGGAGCCACAGCCTAAGTACTCAGCTTATCGTGAGTCAAGTTTTGGGCATGCCATGTTTGACATTAAGAATCGAACTCACGCCTATTACAGTTGGCATCGTAATCAGGACGGCGTTTGTGCTAAAGCGGATAGCTTCTTGTTCTTCAATCGTTATTGGCACCCGGTTGATGAATCTTATTAGTTTCCATGTCACTCAAAACTTGATTTTGGGTTTAATTTCCTCTTCTTCTTTTTTTTTTTTCTCTTTACATGTTAAGACATCAAGACATTGGATTCTATATATCCTTGTAATATTCCAGTCTGCTTATCTGTTTCTGAAATGTGTGCATTGTTAGTAGAGAGGCGTAGGCCCTGAAGTTTGGGACCATCAAGCCAACTTAGCTTCAGCATTAAAACAGAAGATGTGCGTAGTTTACTTGCAAACGAATTATGCCAAATTTTCTGAAGTTTGATTTTGGCAAACCCAACATCAATCTCGTATATTTGAAGTTAATTTTGAAATGATTGAAATTATAGAATTTTATAAATTTTGAGTAAGTCACAAGGGTCCTAAAATTGGCTATATGTGCACTTGCCCCTTAATATTATGCATATTTTTAGACTACAAATTATAGAAAAAAAATTATACCATATTATTATGGCTTTCATTTTTACTGAAAACAGATTTAATTATATTTGCTAGGATAAGTCGCCTTCTTTTACCAATAAGTGACATTTTAAAAGTAAATCATTTTACTAGAGCCCTCGAAATAGATTAGGCCCATGAGACTGGCCCAACCTAGCTCATGTTGTGTGAGATTCATTTTTTTGCGCGGATTGTCCTTCTTCTGGGGTGGTCTTTAATTTTTGCCTTTCAAATTTGTGGTCTTTTATTTTTGCCCTTCACCTAAAACTCCGAGGTTCTTGGTTTAAATTTCGGCTCAGTAAAAAAAAAAAAAAAGGAATTTTGCAAGGCAAAGGTTTGGATTGGCAAGACAGAATCAAAATTTTATCTTAAGGCAAAGTTTTGGCCAAAACTCTACCTTAAGGTAGAGTTTGAAATTCTGCCCAAATCATGCAAAATTTTGCCTTGCGGTTTTTTTTTTATTTTTAACGGGGTTCGAACCCGAAACCAAGGGATTCTAACGAAGGGAAAAAATTAAAGACCACCAATTTAATGGGCATAAATGGTTTGGGTTCGAACCTCGGGGTTCCGGGTAAGAACCCCACCTCGTAAGAAAAAAAAAAAAAAAAAAAAAATTTTGCAAGGCAGAGGTTTGGATTCGCAAGGCAGATCTGCCTTACCCAAACTGTACCTTAAGGTAGAGTTTGAAATTCTGTCCGAATCATGCAAAATTCTGCCTTGCGATTTTTTTTTTTTTTTACGGGATTCGAACCCAAAACCAAGGGGTTCTAACGAAGGGTAAAAATTAAAGACCACCCCAAAATAAGGGTATTCCTGCGAATTGCCCTGTGAGATTTACCAGAACTTTTCCAATTCATTTAAAGACTAGCGATTTGAGGGACAAAAATTAAAGACCAGCGATTTGCCGAATAGGCATAATTTCTATCAAATCTTGCCTTGTGAAATTAGGTCGTAGATCTGAATTTCTTTTTTTTGTTTTTTGATTTCTGGGGTATTTTGGCCACTTTTTTATTACTTAATGTGCCGAAAGGGAAAAAATTAAAGACCAGCGATTTGAGGGACTAAAATTAAAGACCATCCCAAGACAGGGACAATCGTGCGAATTGCCCATTTTTAAGCCCAACACGGTGACCTCATGAGCTGGGTTGGGCTTGACCGTGAGGCTGAACATTCTCGTAATGGTAATTATGGGACGTAACTAACTACTACTATCTAATTATATTTAGTAGTTATAGTTTCAATTAATTAGATCTCATAGCTAATAGTTGTATCTTAATGACACTTAATAACTATTAAAATAAAATAAAGTAAAAAAGGAAAAGGGAAGAAAGAAAAAAGCATTGGAAATGTCCGTTCTTCTTTGACTCTCTCTCTGTACTTACCCACCTTCTTCTTCTTCTTCAACTATCTTCTCTCTCTAAAAATCTCCGTTTTCTTTCTCTCTCTAAAAACACACATAACAATTCTTTCGTTTTTTAGTTGTTCTTTATGTGTATTTTGTTGAATATCTTCTTCCATTTTTTGATTTTAACAAAAAACGTTTCTGACATTGTTAGGGTTCTTGAACAAGCTTCGATTTTGTTTTAATGGCGGAGTTGTTGGTGATGATGACGATGAAGGATAACAGCGGCTGTTGTTGGTGACGGCGATGTTTTCGTAGATCTGGTGGCATTGGTGTCGGATACTGAAAAAGAAACCGATATCCGGCAAGGAAGTTGTTGTATTCATGAATACGGCGATTGTATTCACTTTTTTGAGCTTTTTTTGTTAAATTTTTCGATTGTATTCATTTTTTTTGGGGTGTCTTTGTTAGCATAAGCATTGTTGTTGTTGTGAAATTTCCAGCAGATCTGGCCGAAACTAGTAGTTGGTGTTGTTGTATTCATGAATAAGACGATCGTATTCACTTTTTTGAGCTTTCTTTGTTAATATTTTAGATTGTATTCATATTTTTTAGGGTGTGTTTGTTAATTTTTTGAGTATCTATATTTTTATGTATTCAGTTTTACTCGCTGTATTCATGACTACAACGAGCCCGTTTATGAATACATATTGTCATTTTCATGAATACAGTGTAAAAAGAAAAGAAAAATTTGCTGTATTCATGAATATAGCGGGAAAAAAATGTATACACCGAAAAAAAAAATGAATACAACGAAAAAATAAAATAAAAAGTAGCTATGCCATGTAAATATTGAAAATGTAGCTATGGGAATTTTTAAACCCCCAAAATATAGTCATTTATGTAAAATCCCCTAAAATGTAGTCATTTATGTAAAATCCCCTTTTATATCACTTTTTCTTGGGCCTAAGGATGTGAAATAGTGACAGCCCCGTGGTAGAGTCTTTCGGGGTAATCACTTTTCTGCCCAAGGTTAGTTACCATTATTGCAACATTACCAAATAATAAAGATGTCGATGGAACGGTTCGGTTGGTTATTTAAAAAAAATTATACCATCCCAATTCTTCAGTTATTTTATTTTGTATAACCAAAATTAGACTTTTCGAGATCGTCCCATCATCTCAGTTTTTCTTCGGTATCGGTACAGTTCGATTAATTTTCGGTTATTTTAGTTTTAAAGTGTCACCTAAGAATACACCTACATTAAAATGTAACGACACAGACCTCCACAAACCTATTTGTAGTACACTATCAAATAAAACTTCTATTTGTTTCTTATGAAATATTTAATGTAAAAGCAATTAGAAAAACAACACAAAGTAATTAAACTGAAATGTATTATATCAAGTAGCAAGACAACAACGATGACATCATCGCGACGTGAATCCTCACTGATTGACCAAGGAGAAGAATAACTTGCCAAAGACAACAATGTTGAATTGAGCCAAAACAAACATTAGCTTATAGGCCACGTAAATCACAACTGAATTTGATACACATACATCAAGCAACATAGTAGAGGAGACCAAGATGGAGGTAAACTTCTGTTAGTGCTAACTATAACCATAAATGCCCACTTAAATCATCTAAATCTATGACCGTATGACTATGTATATGAGGTACCCTTTTGAAACTAAATCCAATCACCTAAAGGCCCAAAATTTAGTGGCCAAAATTTTTATTTATATTTGAAACAGAACTTATAAAATATATTTTATATATTCAATTTAACATATTTGTAATCTATAAAATATATTTCATACATGTAAGGCTATTCGGTTCGGTTCGGAAATTTTTTGATTTTTTGTATAAATTAAAAAGATCACCCTAATTGTTCGGGACGGTTATAAGATTAAATTAAAATCCACGGTTTTATTGAAAAAACACTATAAATCAGTTCGGTATGGTTAGGTTCGGTCGGTTTTTCATATTTTTTTAACACCCCTACCAAATAAGGCTTATGAAGAAATTTACGTGTAATTATTTATAATAATTGATTTGAATGTATAAATCTTTTTCACACTCTTTGTGCTTGTACTGGTACCTCACATTTCAAAAGTCTATGTACGGTTGAAGCTTGAGCGTGTTCTTAGTTCATCATTGAAACATAGATAAAGTTGACGAGAGAATGAAGACTTTATGACGACTTTTTGGTCTACACAAGTACTCTCTAAACCATGCAACAAGATCACCCGTAGCACAACTCTCTCGTTTGAGTTAGTGCATATAACTTAAAATACACAAATGGTAAGAAAGTATCAGTTAATCATATCAGGTCCCTAAATCACTATCAAAATATTAGATTTAGAGAAATTTTATTTTGTACTTCACACAACTGATACTAGTTATGTGAGGCTTCTTCTATATCAGAAGTTGACGGACCCAAATTTTATATTTTTTAATCCACAGACTTTGGGTATGCTAACTTGTGTGAGAAAAGAAATTGCACACAATTAGTATCAATTGTATGAGGCCCGAAAAAGAAAAAAGAAAAAAACTTGATTCGCCATAGTCACGTGACTCACTATTACTTGTTTTTTAGTGGACAAAAGTTCCAAACACTATTAATAGTATCTTTTCTGTCCATCCAGGGTTCGTTTATAGACCATAATAATGTAGTAGATATCGGTTCGTTTATGGACCATAATAATGTAGTAAATATCGGTGAATTTTGTTCGTACAAAAAAAAAAATTATCATTAAAAATTTGAATGTGAAGTTGGGCGATCACCACGTTTTGCAAATTGACAGAAGAGTTGAGTGGCTTTGTTTTTCAAAAAGATTGAAAGGCTTGTTTGAAATTCTTTTTCAAATTAAGAAAAAACTATTATTTCCTCCGTCCCAATTTGTTGGACACTTTTCGTTTTTTGAGAGTTAAAAGAGTTATTCTTTGACCATAATTTTTACATATGTTTTTTAAATATTTTAAATTATTAATTATGGTGATATATAGAGTACTTTTTACGTAATTTCCAAATATGTAAATTTTATTTCAAAAAATTTAGAGATTCTATGTTCAAACACACGGTCTAAATTAAGAAGTTGCACTCTCTAAAAGCGAAACGTGTCAAACAAATTGGGACAGAGGGAGTAATTCTTAACCAAGTACTGGCTAAGAAATTTTCCTTTTTGTTAGTTTTTACCAAAAAATTGGAGAGGTGCTGATAGAACGTTCGTGATCATAAATCATAATGCTTATCTTTACTACTCTATAGAACCCATGCTTCGTCGTCTGTTAAGCTAAAAAAAAAAAAAAAAAAGTGTGGTCCCTATATTAACACCAACAAATATTAAAAAAAAAAAAAAAAGTAAAAAAAGTGAAACTCACCATCTCCAAACTCACGGAAAAAAAAAGTGGATCCCGTATTAACAAAATCAAGCAATATAAAAAAAAAAAAGTGAATCCCATATTGTAAAAAAAAAAGTGTAAACTTTGTATTCGTAGCAAACACTAATATAATAAAGTTTTAGATACGGAGCGCAAACTACAATGTTATATTAATCGTGTTTTGAATATATATATATATATAGAGCAAAAAAAGTGTGGTCCCCATATTAACACCAACCAATATTAAAAAAAAAAAACACCAACCAATATTAAAAAAAAAAAAAAACACCAACCAATATTAAAAAAAAAAAAAAAAAAGAAGTAAAAAAAGTGGAACTCACCATCTCCAAACTCACGGAAAAAAAAAAGTGAATCCCATATTGTAAAAAAGAAAAGTGTAAACTTTGTATTCGTAGCAAACATTAATATAATAAAGTTTTAGATACGGAGCACAAATTACAATGTTATATTAATCGTGTTTTGAATATATATATATATATATATATAGTGCAAACTGATAATGTCCAAAAGGGTGGGCCCCATACTAAACAACACCAAGCAATATAAAAAATAAAAATATATAAAAAAGAAGAAACCATATAAAGCATGGGTTTAGACCCATGCTTCGTCGTCCGTTGTCCCTTAAAAAAAAAAAAAAAAAAAAAAAGGTGTGGGCCCCATACTAAATAACACCGAGCAATACAAAAAAAAAAAAAAAAAAGGAAGAAAAAAAAGTGGAACCCACCATCTCCGAACTCATGGGAAAAAAAAATGGACCCCATATTAACAAAATCAAGCAATATAAAAAAAAAAGTGAACCCCATATTAAAAAAAAATATAATGTTAAAAAAAAAAGTGCAGACTTTGTATTCGTAGCAAACACTAATATAATAAAGTTTTAGATACGGAGCACAAACTACAATGTTATATTAATCGTGTTTTGAACATAATATATATATATATATATATATATATATATGCATAAAAATAGTGCAAATTAATAAAGTCCAAAAAAAAAAAGTGCACCCCATATTAAAAAATCAAACAATATTCATATAATTTTCAAAGTATCTCATTAAGTCAATAATGATGGATTCATTGCCACGTGCGTATCAATCCATTAGTGGGAGGAATTCAAAAAGGTTAAGTAGTCAAACCATACAATTTTTTTTTTGCTATTTCGCCATGCCATTTATTTGTTATGTTTACTAAAATAAATATACTTAAAATATTTATATTTTAAAATAAGATAGAATTTAATTACTTTTTTATTTTTATTCTTACTCTAATAAATGTGAAAAGAGATTAATGTCGTAAAAAAAAATATATCAAATGGAGATCAAATAATGAATAAGGTAAATGTCAAATTATAATTCTAATCGACGTTTTCTTAAAAAACCATGCTAAAGACAACATGACAAGTAATGAGCTAAACCGAGAATATTTATCAAAAATTAAAAAATAGTATTTCTTCGTTTAAATAGAAAATCAATTTCTACTTTGTTTCGTTTTAAACATGTAAAATTAATTTAATAATTAGAATTAGAATTATCCAAATCAAAATTTGATAAAAAATAATAAGTATTTTACACCTTTAAATTAATGGAATTAAAATTGAAAGTATCAACCGTGCTTAAATATTGCTATTGTTTTATCTCAAAGAGAGGAAAATAGTTTCTTTTTAAACAAGTCTTCTCTTTTAAAAAATATTAATAAATTTACCGATTTTGTATTCGTAAGTAAACATTAATATAATAAAGTTTTAGATACGGAAAGACAAACTACAATCAATATATTAATCGTGTTTTGAACATAATATATATATATATATAATCACTATCCAAACATAACTACATACACATACGCACTATAATCTAGTCTTTGGGCGTAACAAGACGGGCATAGGCCGTCTAGTTTTTTATCGAGAAAACTGAGTGGCTGAAGCAGATTCCATCCACCTTTCCATGTCCTATATATCCTTTCTCCAGAGACTCTTATTTTCACGTGCTTTAATTTTCTTAACTGAGATTTTTATCTGAAAAAAAGGGAAGGTAACTATATATTGGGAGGTCATAAATAAACGCATGTGAAATTTGTGCACAGAGTACTAGTATGTTCGTTTCTCTGTTTCAATTGTCCATTCCTTTGTCTTTGTATAACGATGGGGAACAATATTAGTCCGTAACAAAAGTTTTACACATTTCTGTATCTGGAAAAAAATAATAATCTAACTTTAAATGTACAGACACTGGGAAAGTTCATGAAATTTGAGTATTTATTGAAGAGGAAAAATTTATGGAATTTCACTTATGGTACCCATTTCACTCTTTGGTATCTAAAGAAAGACATTCTTTAACATTATTTTACTCATGGTACTTTAGAAAATTATTTCACTACAATATTACAAACTTAAATTTTTGGAGTTTGAAATCTCACAGTTCAAAACTTCATGACTTTTTATTAGAGATTGAACTACACAGTATGTTGGAGTTTTTCTATATTTTAACTAGGAATATTTTAAATCAAATTTTACTTTCGCAGTTTGTAGGTTTTTTTAAGCATTTTAATATTACAAAAAGATAATATTTCAGTGCATCCACTTCACATTTCTTGCTAGTGGCATTTATGCCAATTACTCTGTGCCGTTTATGGCTCCATAAAGAGGCAGAGAAATGGTTTCATAATTTCTCACGTTGTGGTGGTATAAAGTGGATGAATGTGACCATTATTCAACTTGTAACTTATGCCGTAATTCTTTCATTATTTACCTACATTATTAGCCCACCTCCCCACTTCTTCTCTAATTCATTGAAAGGATGAATTTCTCACCTATAAATAGAAATCATCCTTAGCTTTTGGTGGGTAGAAAAAATATGAAAGAAATATTGTGTTGTAGTGTGAGAACATGTTGTAAAGTGAGGTTAGTGTAGTGAAAGAGAGAGTTGAGAGTTAGTCTCCAACTAATTCACTACAAAAGAGTAATTTTTTATATGTTCAAGGAAGGTGTTCTTATGGTGGAGCTTTGGACTCTTCAACTAGTCCGGAGTTGCTTGAGTCATATGACATTGACGGGCTGTTGTATCCTGGAGGGGACAAGTCAGAGTAATATCTTCTTCGGACCAGAGTGAAGATTATCGCATATGGGCTTGAATCTCCTTAAAAGAAAGCGAGATACATAGCGCTCGTAAAAGAATGTTTTATTTATATTTTTCTTCATTTTTATTGTATTTTTTTATTGTATTTTTTCGACTGTAATTTATTATAATCTGTGGTAATTTCACCAACACATTTAAATGCAGCTAAACCTTAAATTACTTTTGAAATGTGGGCTAAAGTATAGTTAACGGTCCAAAATATATTATCACTCCTATTTGCCAATTTCAATCGGCATAGTCACACTCACTGGCTCAACTTATCTTTACATATAAACTTGTGCATTTGACACCTATATGCACGCCTATATAAAGAAGCGTTGCTCCTATTTATTGCATAACCACTAGCAAAGAAGTAGAATTATAATCTATTCTTTCTTCGTGAGGCTGAGGGGAAAAAATGGGTCTTTCGTGGTGTCATTTTTTGCAATTTTATTTTTTATCATAAACAATACAGCAACTCTGTGCAGCGGAGGAATAACAAGCAGTTATGTTAGGAAGGTGGAGAGTAGTGAGGATATGCCTCTTGATAGAGATGTATTTAAAGCCCCTCATGGTTACAATGCACCTCAACAGGTCTCTTCTACTTCTCTGCCTATATAGTTTTCCTTCTATGTACACTAACATTACTAGTATTCCTCAAGTGTGAAGTGCCTATTCCGAGATGAATTTAGACCGAGGCGGAGTAAGAATTTGAAATTTATGAGTTTGGAATTTTAGTCTTTTAAGTTACAAGGTTCTAAATTAGCAATTTGTACATATTTAATGAATTTTTAAGACAACGACAAAGTTTAATCCAAAGTACTGAATTCGGCCGAATCTGTAACCAAAGCGCTGGCTCCGCCCCTGAATTCTACGAATTTAATTGAACTTATTGCCTTCCGCTGGAATATTTATGTATACACGTGTAAGAAAAATTTAAAACTTTATCTCATGTGTTTATCACTAGTGTCGTGTGGCACTCATGTGGATGGGAGAGAAAATCCTCTTTCACTTCTACAAATTCATTTTTGTCACTTGTAATGTAAGAGTGAAATAGCTACTGTGTGTATGGAAAATGCAACTAGACATTGCTTGCTTTACTAATAGATGGGGTTTTATTTTTCTCTTCCTGTTTTTAATTGATATGATGAACACTTGCGAAGCTTAGCTTGTACATTTGAAACCAACAAACAAAATAGAAACCTACAGAGATCTGAGATAATTATCTAAAAAAATAAAAATTAGTCACTGCTAGAAAAAGAGGTTTTTTCACAGACATTCGGTGGGAAATTTCCACCGAACAATTTCAATTTGGGAAAAACGCGTGGTGAAAATGAGTCTATCAAATTTTGAAACTTTTAATCTTTCCGCGTGAAAATTTTACTATTTAGGTTTTTTCTACTAAAGTTTTTTCAGTGGGAAATCAGTGGAAAAATAGTGATTTTTTAGTGTGAATTACGAAATTCATCGATAAGTAGATGGTAGCTAAAAGAAGTTTTTGATAATCGTCTCCGATCCGTCCTTTTTATTTTAAATTTTGGTTAAAATATACTTCGTTTCTATTGTAACGTTTAATATTAACTGGTAATTAAACTCATTATGTATATGAAGGTTCATTTAACGCAAGGAGATCACGTGGGCAAAGGAGTGATTGTTTCATGGGTGACAATGGATGCACCCGGCTCAAATACAGTATTATACTGGGAAGCCAATTGCAAGATAAAACAAAAAGCAAAAGGAACTGTCACTACCTACAAATTCCACACATATAATTCTGGCTACATTCATCATTGCAGCATCCAAAACTTGAAGGTGAGTTTTATAAACAAATTATAGTGTAAATATAGGTTAAGATACAATATTTTATATTTTGATATTCATTTATAGTACTACATTTACTAATTTATGATTTGCCTTTTAAACACTGTATAGCACCAAATATTACTACACGGTTGGAATTGGGCACTCAAAGCGAACTTTCTGGTTTGTTACTCCTCCACCAGTTGGCCGTGATGTACCATATACATTTGGTCTTATTGGTAATCATTAATTATACTCTTTATAAATTTCTCCTTTTCCAATTTTGATCAGGTTCTTCATGGAGATTGTGAAATTTATTTCCGTATTTTAACTTGACCTTATAGTGTCAAAAAAGAACCGCTCAGTTCAAGTTGAAACATGTTGGGTATTGAACAAAAAATTCACTTAAAAGTTGAGAAGAAAAAACAACGATAAGACTTTTTGAAGAAAATCGTGAGGGCTTAACCTAAAGCTGACAATATCAAACTTGTAAAGAGTGTTAATAGTGAACGGGCTAGCCGGCCACTTCCGGATTAATTTTTGAAAAATAGCGGTTTTTGAAAATTAATTTGTTAAAAATAGCTACTTTTGATGTGGAAATACCATGGCAGTATCATGGATTTGGATTTAAGCAAGTAAAAATTTTGCAATATTATCACGACTTTTTCTATTCATGATACTATCATGAATTTCAAAAATTGACAATTTTTTAGTGATAACTTTTGAATCTACTGCTATTTTCCAGTTATAGATCGAGAAAATGACTATTTTTGAATTTTATTGTACGTTAAGAGTATTTTTAGACTTATTTAGCCCAACCAAACACGAATATAATGGTCAATAAGAGAAAATCTTCTATATTGTTCTACTATAAATAATGATTGGTTGGGCAAAGTGAACAACAATTTAAAAAAAAAAAAAATTATTATTATTATAATAATAATAATATTCTTATCAAGCTTGCTCTTATAATATGCGCTAAGTTTTAGTTTTTACAATGTGTGTGCAGGGGATCTTGGACAAACATACGACTCAAACATGACACTCTCTCACTATGAAATGAACCCAACCAAAGGCAAGCAGTTTTATTTGTTGGTGACCTTTCTTACGCAGATAAGTATCCAAATCATGACAATAATAGATGGGATACTTGGGGAAGGTTTGTTGAGAGAAGCAATGCTTATCAATCTTGGATTTGGACCGCCGGTAATCACGATGTTGATTTTGCTCCTAAAATCGTAAGTTCCTAATTAGTAAATTATTTCAATTTTCATAAGTTGCACTTAAACATATATAGTATTCTCACGCTAAACATAGTATATTTTCAGTTAGGAGCGCTTTATCCTATATATTTATTGATTAGGTCTATGTAGCGCAAATTCGAATTAGTCGAGTTAATAAATTTTGAATAACAGATGATTAGATTGGAAAAAAAAAATGTCATTCTTTGTCAAATTTCATAAATAGGATTGAAATTGAGAAATGAATTCTAAAGTAAATGCAGACAGAAGAGTTTGGAACCAACAATAGAATTTCTTATTTTCAGCTGAAAACAAAAGCTAAGTCTATTACAAGAACTTATAGGATATTTTCGGAACAAACCACAGATCCTAATTGACTTAACAAAGTAACTAACTATAGTTACATGTAATCAAGGCATATAGTAAACTTAATACAAAATGAACTAAGGTATTTGAGCAAGTACGTATAGCGTCTGCATTTTTTTCTTTTATTGGCAGACTACTTTAACACAATGAATTGTGTAGTATGTTGTGGTGATTTGGTAAATTTTTTGAATTTATTACACTTGGAGGATCAGTGAAGAGGGAAGGGGGGACAGGGAAAATTGGGAACACATTTATTGTGTGGGAGATTCTCACAACTGTATTACTGGACTATAACTCTTGGTGGTATAATAGAGAGAGATTTATACACCAAGGTATTAAGTTAATTTGCAGCTATTGCTATAAAATAGAAATAAATGTACTGTAATATCTAATTGACTCAAAATCTTGGATTGTTTCTCCTTGAGTGTGCCCAAGCGTGTATTATTATTGTCTTTGTACAAATTAATCAGATATTTAATTTTGTTGCAGGGAGAACCAGAACCATTTAAACCATATTTTCATCGATATCCTGTCCCTTACCAAGTATCAGGAAGTTCTTCTCCTTTGTGGTACTCAATCAAGAGGGCATCTACATATATCATCGTTTTATCAACATACTCCGCTACTTGTAAGCCACGTGCACATTATGCATTATAAAAGGAACAATTCGATAAATTTATCATTTACAGTCCTATAATAACTTTTTTTATACTAACTGATACTACTAATATATTCTTTTTCACTCCAATTAGCTAAATATACTCCTCAGTACAAATGGCTGGAGGCAGAGCTTAAAAAAGTTAATAGAGAGGAAACTCCATGGTTAATTGTTCTTATGCATTGCCCATGGTACAACAGCTATGAGTATCACTACATGGAAGGCGAAACCATGAGAGTAATATATGAGCCTTGGTTTGTAAAAGCCAAAGTAGATGTGGTTTTTGCAGGTCATGTTCACGCCTATGAACGATCGGTAATAATCCCTTTTACTCCTACTAGCATCTTTTGGTATACTATCTGATCGGAAAAAGAAAAAAAAACTTACTCATGTGTATAGTGTTTACGTCAAATCACATTAATTTACTACCCTCCGTTTCAATTTATGTGAACCTTTTCGGAATACGAGGGTCAAACTCTATAATTTTGACCTTAAATTTTAACATAGATTTATTAAGTTTGTAAAAATAAAATTTGTATATTTAGAAACTACATAAAAAGTACTATAAGTCATGATAATTTATAATTCAAATAATTTAGAAAAAATGTAAGAAAAATATGGTCAAAGAACCTCGTAGACTCCCCAAATAGTAAAATGTTCACATAAATTGAAACAGAGGGAGTATTATTAAGTGTTTTATTAAAGTCATAGTATATACTCTGTACTAATTAACTGTAATTAGTGAAAGACACATGTTATATAATTATTTGATTTTTAGACAAACTTTTCCCCTCTTCATTTTTTCATAAACATGCTGGCAGAAACGTATATCGAACATTGACTACAAAATCGTAAGTGGGGAATGTACTCCTGTGCACAACCCTTCTGCACCTGTCTGCATAACCATCGGTGATGGAGGAAATATTGAAGGCCTCACCACAGAGTAAGATTTCTAAAATATAATTCTGAATATTCGATTATTTTTAATTAATAGTATAGGATTTGAAATAATTGAGGGTGTTTATTATATAACTTTCAGAATGACGGAGCCACAACCTAAGTACTCAGCCTATCGCGAGTCAAGTTTTGGACATGCCATATTAGATATTAAGAATCGAACTCACGCCTATTATGGTTGGCATCGCAATCAGGACGGGGTTTCTGCAAAAGCTGATAGCTTCTTGTTCTTCAATCGTTATTGGCACCCAGTTGATGAATCTTATTAATTGCCATGCCATTCTAAACTTGATTCTAGATTTAATGTCCTTATTTCCCTCTTTGTTAAGACAAATAATTTGGATTTTATAAATCCTTGTAATATTTCAGCCTCCTTGTCGGTTTCTGGAATGTACGTACTGTTAATTTGCTAGTGGATGTGGTTTCCTAAAATACCCATTGTTATCTGTGTAGCTATTTTATTGTTAAGTTGTGGACTACTTTGTTTATAAGTTCTAGATGAAGAGGTTTATTGTGCTGGGAAAATAATGACTTATAAAAATAATATTCACGATATATAATAAAAACATCGAATCTTTCTAATGTGAAAATATATTATCCGAGAGAAACAATATTATAATATTATAGTGAAGAGTTTAACATTTTGTTTTATGCGCTTCACTATAATATTACCTCCACTTTCTATTTTTCTTTATAATTATATTTCTCTACATTTGTGCATTATTTTTCACTGCTCATTAGTCATTATTGCTTCTGTTTGTTGGTAAGTAAGGGCGGAACTACAATATTATCTATGGACGCGGATGAATTCACTATTTTGTTTTTGTTAGATTTTGATTCGTGTTTGTATTAGAAAATTCATTACACATATATAAATATTTAATTACAAATTTAATTACTAAAACGAAATACGAAATGACAAGTTTAGAATTATAAACTTTAAATTCAAACTCCGCCTATTAGTGGGATTTAAAATGAGAGCGGAGGCTCATAGCTGTAGGATTGAGAGCCACTAAATTCAACCAATCAAAATTGATTCTATTTGCACTGCTCAATACATTTTCTGCAAATGACAAATGCTTACCGCCCATAGCATGAATTATTGCCTCTAGCAACTTGTTTTCATCTTTTCGCTTCCTTTTTAATCATCTTTTTCTTTGTTCAACGGGGACCACACGTATTGGAATTGTCTTGTGAAACATGTAACTATCCTACAGTCAAGTGACCACTTATTTTATATGATAGAATTTAATGTTTAGATGGAAAAAGACAAAGAACATTTTAGTACAATTAATTTTCTGTTTAACCTTGTTTGTCGATGGAAATAACTTCTAGAAAAAATATTTTCGTTGGGAGTGAGTTTGTTCCGTTTTTAAGAATTTATAGAAGTATCTCTGCGTAGTTAAAGAAAACTTTTTAAAAAAGTGATCCAACAGGATGCGTTCAATTTTACTTTCGTTTGGTAAAGTTTTAAAAGAAGAAACCTTGCTACAAAAAGATGGTCTAAATAATGCTATCAAACTATTGGTCAACAGCCTACTTAAACATTACGGCCGAATAGCAATAGTTGGGAAAAGAAATAAAGGAATGCACCGCATCGTTCGATTAAACAATGGAAGAAAGTCGCATATAGACGTGGGACAAACTTAATAATGAGAATTTTTAGTGCCGATATAATTTTCAAATGATCCATCTTCATGCATTTGACAATTGAAATCCTGCTTGACTTTTGACTGATTTAAGTTTTATTAATTCATAAGATTCACATTATAGTTATTAGATTACTTATATCAAAGTGGTCAAGTCAGTATATTTATACCTATTCATATATTTTCACATCCATGGTTTTAGTAGATCGCCTAGTCCCGTTCATCTTCGGGGCAAGAGTGTTCGATCGGTGAACTATTACGCACTCTTTCAAGGGTGGTTGCTTCTAAGCAAACCTCCTGGTTGTCTCTACACCCCTACCCAGGGGCGAATTTACATTAAAAAAAGGGTCACGTGAACACATGATCATTCGACTAAACTCGATATATTATGTATATATCTTAAAATATGTCTAATATTAAATGAAGGAACACATGATCAAATGAGATTGAGTGGCGCACTAGTTAAGCATTAGCTTTAATCCCTTGAGGTCATGGGATCGAACCCTACTTAATGTATTTTTGCATCTTTTTTTTTAAAAAAAAATTTCTAAAATGGTGAATCCATCCTCTTAAAATTCTGAATTCGCCTCTGCCCCTACCTTCATTAACTTAAAGAATATATCTCTATCTTTTGTCAATATATTTAGAATGAATTTGATACCTCTACAAAAAACTCTTTTGAAAAGTCTTACTAAGACGGAACACGATAATAACTATCGATTCCATAGTACTCAATATTTATAGGTCAAATTTCATGTATATAAAAATATTTTTTCTAATATATAGTAATAATTTATTTAGAATTAATAAACAAAAATAAGTTTGATCCAAAATCACATATGGATGTCATTGTCCGCATGGGTCCAAAGATGATCCGCCTTATATGGACGGGCACATTGGATTCAAACGCGAAGTATCTAACGTAATACAGCGAATATTTCGTTAGTCGAGAAGTCAACTCTATTTTTTTTTCCCTGGTTTCCCACTGATAGGTACGTTATCTGAGAGCTCAGATAAATCCCAATCCAAATGGCGATTGACCGACCACTTGAATCGTTGACTTGACACATACTCCTTACTCTTCCCGTCACTGAATAAGTATTTGGTTTAGAAATTCAGGATAAAAAATAATAATAATTTTTTTTAATTATACCCTTATATTAATAAGCTATTTATTAATAGTGCTCATTTTTCAAAAACATTTACTAAATAAGGTAATTTAGTAAACTATACCTTGTAATATTTATTATTTTTCTTAATTGGCCTGAAATAAGTTAAAACTACACACGAAGGGAGTAGTATTGTATAAAATCAGAATATTCCCCGTAATTCTAGACGTATATACTTCGGATGCCGGTATTTAGTACTTCCACGATGCATATATATAGGAGTTTTTGTTTTTATTTTATCATTATTTTCTCATATATATAGGAGCTCCTACTCTTGGTTAATGTGAAAGTTGAGTTTTCCGAAAAGATGGATGTGTCAAGAATGAGATATTTTGGGTGGTGCATTCTTGTTGTTCTGGGTTTGATTCTCAAAGAGTCAGTTTTTTGCAATGGTGGAGTCACCAGTAGCTTTATTAGGAAGGTTGAGAAGACAGTGGATATGCCTCTTCATAGTGATGTCTTCAAAGCCCCTCATGGTTGTAACGCGCCTCAACAGGTTAGGTATCTTTAGAGTGTTGCTCGATTTCTTTTTTCAATATATAATTATTCAGTTAGGCTTTTCAACGAGCATTATTGAGCTTGCTATGAACTGTTTTTTAAAGGATATCTTGATGCACTTCTCACTTTTTCCTATTTGTTTAATGGTATTCAGTATCCCCTTTTTACTTTATGATTTTGTTCATGGGCGAGAGTGGTATAAGAAAAGTAGAGTAGCAAAGTTGATACCTTTGGGATAGAATCTGATCCAAAAATTTAAATTTGATATGTTCAATCTTTAGGAGCCGCTTGACCATGAGAATTATTCACTTTATAAAATTTCCAAATACAACTTGGAGTTGGATTCCAAATTTGGAAAAGTGCTCCAAACCTGTTTTCCAACTCAGTATCTTTGCAAAAAAGTGTAACCAAACACATTTCACCATCTTCAACTCCAACTTCTAAAATTCCAAATAAAGTGAAAAATATTTGAAATCTATGGCCAAATGCCTACTTCAAGTTCTTGGCACTAAACTCATTGTATTCTTGAAGTTGAAATTATGGGTTCATAATTTAATATTTTTCAAAATTTTAGTGTTTTTTCATATCTAGATCAGTATGGAAAATACTGGGTTAACAAGTTTTGTTTATGCTTGTCTCATTCATGAAATTTGGTTTATTTTCTAATTAATACTGTTTTATGGTTTCTTTATAAGGTTCATATTACACAAGGAGATCATGTGGGAAAGGCTGTAATTGTTTCATGGGTGACTGTGGATGAACCTGGTTCGAGTACAGTCCTATACTGGAGTGAGAAAAGCAAGCAACAAAATAAGGCCAAGGGAAAAGTTAAGACCTACAAATTTTATAACTATACATCTGGTTACATCCACCACTGCACTATCAGACGTTTGAAGGTTAATTTTCTTTCTTTCATTCCCTTTTTGGGAGAACAATTTTTGGTTCCTTGAGTTGTAAACTATTTTATCCCTCTGAAAGGATGCTCAAACTTATGATGGATTTAATACTCCTTTTGCAGTTTGATACCAAATACTACTATAAGATTGGGATTGGGCACACGGAACGAACCTTCTGGTTTACAACTCCTCCACCAGTTGGGCCCGATGTACCCTATACGTTTGGTCTTATAGGTAACAATTTCAACCAAATTATTGCTGTTGGAACTTCTTCAATTTTTCTTTGGTTAATAGATAAAAAGCATTGATCTTGTTGTTAGCATTAGTGTGGCGTTTCTCAATCAACCTGCATTTTCATTACAGGGGATCTTGGTCAGAGTTTTGATTCAAACAAGACACTCACTCATTATGAATTGAATCCAATTAAGGGGCAAGCAGTGTTATTCGTAGGCGACCTATCTTACGCTGATAACTACCCTAATCACGATAATGTAAGATGGGATACATGGGGAAGGTTTGTTGAGAGAAGTACTGCTTATCAACCTTGGATTTGGACTGCAGGAAATCATGAGTTAGATTTTGCTCCTGAAATTGTAAGTGATACTGTACTATTTTCCTTCTTGCTTAAATTGACTTCTAATGTATTTCATGGATGCTTTAACCTTATATTTTGAGCTCTATATAGATATTTACTGATGACAAACTGCTAATATTAAGCTCATTGGGAAATGTTCTAAGGCATTCTACATTGGTCAGAAAATTAGTTTATCTTAACAAGAGATTCTGCTCTCTATTGCTAGTTTGAGTACAGTGAGTTTATTGAAGCTGGCATCTCTCTCGGTCCACCAAAAAAATAGAGAGACATTTTTTCTTTTTTGTTAAGGTAAGATTTTATTGAAAAAGGTACCAAGATGGTACAGGAAAGTACAAAACAAAGAGAATCTAGGATAGCTGTTACAATCAACTCAGCCTATCTAAGATCTCCAAGTACTGAAATATGTTTTCATCTACTCCTCCTTTACACCAAAAATATAAATTCTGTGAACATCTATTCTTCACAATAGAGAGACATTTGCCCAGCTTTGCGAAGGAAGTGGCATCATCTTGGATGTTAAATAATGACAAAATACTCAGAGAGGCTAATAATGAGCAAGCATCCATGCTTTAGAGAACCAATATGGTTATATGGTTAATTAAGTAACTCCACAACAAAAATTACTGTTTCTGCTTTTCCATACTTCTACTATTCTACCCTTTGATGTCCTTGATTTTAGATGGTTCTTCACTGGAATTTTGATGAATACATTCTGATACTGCCTGCAGGGGGAAACAAAACCGTTCAAGCCCTACACTCATCGGTATCATGTCCCATATAAAGCATCAAACAGCACAAGTCCACTTTGGTATTCAATCAAGCGAGCTTCAGCATATATCATAGTTTTATCCTCATATTCAGCATATGGTAAGGGCATGACATTCTTGTGAGTTAAGCACTAGTGTTCACTTTTACTTTTGCATCTTCGTTAGTGTGAAAATAGAAGTGGTCGACCAGGAAAAGTGATCTACACTACTTTTCCAGTTCTTGAAGAATTCATCCTCTTCTGACATGCTTCCTGGAAGAAGTCTTAGTGTCGTAGCAAATTTCTGTCCAAGTGTCATACTGCCATTTTATTGATGTCTATCTATTGTTCACGTTCAACTTGCTTCACAATAATTCGCAGTGCATTTTCTTGGTCTCTAATAAAGGCTTTTCAGAAGAGGCAATTGTTTAGAAAATTCAGGACTATGGATTTGTCTATTTTCTTTTAAGTTCCTTTTCTTTTTACCAATTTTTAGGCAAATACACTCCTCAATATAAATGGCTTGAGGAAGAGCTACCAAAGGTTAACAGGACTGAGACTCCGTGGTTGATTGTTCTAGTACATTCCCCATGGTATAACAGCTACAACTATCACTATATGGAAGGGGAAACCATGAGAGTAATGTATGAGCCGTGGTTTGTGCAGTACAAAGTGGATATGGTTTTTGCGGGTCATGTTCATGCTTATGAGCGAACGGTATGGACAGCTCATCCAGTTCATATGTAGCCAAAGTGAGAATCATAGTGGTCTCTTTTATAAAATGATCTAAGTTTCTATCATGTTTCAGGAACGGATCTCTAATGTGGCTTACAATGTTGTCAATGGAGAATGCACTCCTATTAAAGATCAATCTGCTCCAATTTATATAACAATCGGCGATGGAGGAAATCTTGAAGGTTTAGCCACTAAGTAAGACTAATCCAAGTCCAGAAACTTGTTTTATCTATTGTAAATTTGTAATTGCACTTTTGTCAGACAACTAATCAGATATCTTATACACTAATTTCAGCATGACAGACCCACAGCCAGCTTACTCTGCATTCCGCGAGGCCAGTTTTGGACATGCCACTCTTGCTATAAAGAATAGAACTCATGCTTATTATAGTTGGCATCGTAATCAAGATGGATGTGCTGTGGAAGCTGATAAGATGTGGGTTAACAACCGTTTTTGGCATCCAGTTGATGAGTCCACAGGTGCCAAATCATGATGATATACATGAGATTTCATCTTTCTTTTCTTTCCTTTTCCTCAGCAACATTCTGTATTTTTTGTTGCTCTGCAACCAATAAATTTCATCATTTCAAGCTCCTGCTGCCTCATAATTTGTATCTTGGGATGTGGCAGAAGAGTTCTTGTGAGGAAAATGAAATAACGTTGTAAAAGAAAATTGAAGGATATATATTTGTCCATAGTTACTCTATTTCTCCAAATCTGAATGCGGTTGCAAACGTGATTCCAATTCGGCCAAATTTCTAAATCTGATTATTTTGAAAAGTCATTTTTGTGCCTTTTTTTTTTCAAAAAAAAAAAAAAGAAAAAAAAAAGTTTTTGGAGAGTAGCGGTTTGTGTGGGTAATCAATTTGAAAACACTTTACCAATATTAGGTAGCAATTTGTGCTTGGTCAAGATTTCAAATGTGCTTATGGGGAAAATTTACTTTTTAACCTTTTGAAAATAGTTTTTGTTGCTATGTAACAACACTTATATTTTTCTCTGAAAATTGGCCAAACACCTCAATTTTCTAAAATAAGCACTTTTGACTTCTCACAAATTTGGCCAAATAGGCTATAAGCCAGGCAGATGTGTTGTGCAATGTTTTAAAAATATTTTGATACATTGCACAAATCTTTATTTTAAGATTATAAAATTCAAAAGTATAACTTTAAAAAAAAAAAAAAACTTTTTGCCTAGTCAAATTAAGATAAAAAAAATGAAACCCACATAGTAATAATTATTTACCACAACTATTTTTATTGCAATCCTTCAACTTGTGCTCTTTTCTATAATCCTAATTCACTTTTAACTCTAGTCTAATTTAATTCTCAAATTTTATTTTCCGACACATTTATTTCCTCCGAGACTTTTACTTGTTAAAGGATGTTTGACTTTGGATGGGTTCTCTGATGAATATTTATTCTCTTGAGTATGAAAAAATTCTTGTAGGTTCAATTTTAACTCTCCTACACAAATTTATTTCTCGATGTGCACTTCAGTGGATATATAAGCCTCCAGGAGGACCAACACGCTTTTGACTTTTCACACCAAAAGCTTTACAAATTGTACACGCAATGAATGCTTGTATCATAAGCTATATAACTTGTATACTTTATCCAACTATTTTTTTTGTCCCGCGTGAACATATGTCATAATACTTAATATTTATTCTCTTCTCATGTATAGACGTATGCACTTCAATTTTAATTCTCGACACATTTATTTCCTCCGTGCACTTTTACTTGTTCACTTTTGACTTTTCACGTTGAATATTTATTCTCTTTCGTATGAATATTTATTCTCTTCAAATGTATTCATGTATGCACTTTTACTTGTTAATTCTCGACACATATTTATTTCCTAAGTTATATAGCTTATACACTTTGCACTTTACTTGTTCATTTTTTACTTTTCACATTATTTAAGAATTAATAAATGAAATATTTCCTCGTCCATACTTTTGACTTTTGGTCGACACATATTTACATTACTTATTCTTTCACGTTCTTAATAAATTAATTAATAAATAAGCCACATTAACTTGACTTTTCACTTAAATCTCATATTCACTTCATAAAATTAATGGCCACTTAGCATAATTAAAAATATATATCTTGACTTTTCACGTTCTTTAAATAAGTTGTAATAAATTAAGTACTCTTGACTAACGTCCCGAAGTTGAACATTAATTACTTGGTATTTACTTTTTACATCTTAATTACTTTACGTTTGACTTTTCACTTTAGACATGGAATTTAAAAAATAATAAAGGTTCTAAATTAAAAATGTGTATAATATTAAAATATCCGTCTTGTATTATAAAAAATATATGTCTATTTTTCGAAATAACTAAAATAAGACAACTTATTTTTATTTTATTTTTTTATTTTTATATATAAACGCAAACAAGGTGGACGAATACAACAACAATAAATTGTACAAAAATCAGCGAAGTTGTACTATAAGTCGGGACTAACATGTGTACATTTCAGAAGTTGAACATTAATTCTATCTCTTGTGTATTTACTTTTTATGTCCCCACAGTTCTGCAGTGTCTTAATTATCCTTTCATTTCCTTCATTTGGCATATACTTCCTCTATCTCAATTTAAGTGTCTGCGTTTAACTAGACATGAAGTTTAAAAAATAAAGATAGACTTTCAAATCTTGTGGTTCTAAATTAAAAATGTTTATAATATAATAAAATATCATTTGAATCTTGTGATTATAAACTTGACATGTAGAATATTTGAATTGTCAACTTACTAAATAAAAAAAGAGGCAGACATGACCAAAATAAGATAAATTTTAACAACAAGTGAGAAATTAAGGGGAAAAAAAGTAGAAAAAAGAAAAAAATATGGAGGCTTTGGAGAATCACGGTATCCTATGCAAAATATACAAACCATAAAATTAACTAAATTGAGTAATAAAATTAATCATGTTGGTACGTGCATCGCACGGTGCATAATCTAGTGTGTATATATGTGTATATATATAGACATTTGTTGTATATGTTTGGGGCGTAAATGAGATTTGGGACAAGTAGAAGGGCTTATTCTCAATATTTATTCAGAAGTAAACAAAAGAACCGATATATTGTGGAGAGAAAGGGGTAAAAGCAAAATAGAAGGGCCCATGTCGTAAAATCACTAGAATTTCGGGGAAGAAATGATAAAAACAGAAAGAAATGGGAGTTACTCGCCACAAACTTTTAAAAATTTATAAGATGCACCGTCACCAAAAAATGGCTCAGTTGACGGACCCTGGTAAAGTTGCACATGCGAAACGAGATCCTGGATTCGCCTTATTAGTCGTCACAAAATTCAGATTTTGACAACTCCGTTAAATTTGAATTAGCGCTTCCTCCATGATCTTGTTGCCGGAGGAGGCGGTTTTTTGAATGAAGAGTTCACCTGAATTTTCCCCGAAATGGAAGAACCAACAATTCAGAGGAGTTCGCTTGAAAATCATGATCATGAACTGAAAGAGAATATTGAGAAGAAAAAGGACTTAACTGCAAATCCCGAGTTCTTTAGTTGTATGCTTCAACCAGCACCGGCAAATTCAGATCCAAATTACATTGGAATTCGCCGTATTCTCCTTAATCGCAAAGCTGAATCCAGTGTGCTTCGTCGCAAGGTAACGCGTATGCACTAACACGTGATTATATTTAACTGCATATATCATCGCTGTGAGTATATGTGATTTCTCTCCAGAAACAAATGTTATTTACATCCGTATTTAAAATATTTACGTATATTTCCTTGTTTTACTCTGTTTGGATGGTTTTTACATATTTTTTCATTATGTATCATATTATATTGTATTGTACTGTATTGTTTTGATCACCACCATGGATAGATTACATCGTTTCGAGTCGTAACATAATGTCATACATTAGCAATTTGAAGGATAAACCTACAAGGGTAGGGGGTTAGAGCTATTATAAAAAGTAGAATAAAAGATAAATTAGGATTATTAGATAATAAGAAAAGACAAAAATGAGGGAAGAAAAATATGGTAATGACAAGATCACACCAAATTGGTCGTTACATAAATTGGGACTTTTCTTCATTACGTAACGATGGATTTAATGATAAGATGCAATAAAGTTTAAGTAACAATCAAAGCAAGCATTGTATTTGAACTAATAGCACAATAAAATACAATAGGTAACAATCATCCAAACAAGTTGTTACTTATTCATGATATATGTAGATATATCTGGTTTCCTCGTTCAGGCGTAAATAGTATCTCATTGTGAACAATTCATTGCTTACTTGACATACATTTGTGGCACTTTCGGTTTATCTTAGTTCAAATTTATTTTTGTGGTTCAGGTGTAAACTATATGCAACTTAATCCAACATTTTGATAGTAGGATCTATGTATTTGTTGCGATTAGTTATGAGGTAACCTGACAGAACTTTATTGTTTGTTTAAGGACTGGAGATGCAATGGAAAAGGATACGTAGCTTATCGTAATTATATTAGTAGGCCAAGGAATTGGGAGAGCTTGCAAATACCAAGCCGCTCGAGCACCCCAGGGAACAGGTGGTTGAGATCTATCTTCATTTCTTCTAGTAGCATGCAATCCCTTTTTTCTTAGTGCGCTTGATTAAGACTCATAATTGGTTATTTACTTCTTACTTTTTGTGTAGCTTTCGTTTTGGTGTCAAATCACTAAGAACACTTTTGAGAGATTGAATTTCGGAAATGCTAAGTTTGCTTGAAAGAGATACTCAGTTGACATAAATGTCTGCTGCCTTAAAAAACTTGAAGGTCTATATTTGCAATGTAGTTTTTACAATCTTAGCAAGCCATGGCTTTTGAAACTACAGATAATAAGAAACCTATGCAATGACTTTAAAAGCAAGTTTAACAACCATATTGATGACTTTGTTTCTTAGTCTGAAATTGTTTAGACTATGAATTTATCACTGTACAGGAGGGGCCAAGGATGTATTCTTTATTTGCTTGACATACTGGTTATTAATAATTTTTCTGCTCTTTAGGCACTATAAGAACTTGAGATTCTGGGAGAATAATCCTTTATCACAGAAGTTCGATATGTCTTTTTTAATGCCCATTATTGATTGTGGAGGAAGGCAACATAATTCAATCATCTTTTGTTGCATGTACCTTTTCTACAGTTTCAGAATTCTTTTGACGTCATGGAGCTTTGGGGAATGTAAAGCTTTACCGACATGAAGCATCGTTTTTTAATCTATTTTATCTTTTTTTATGTCATTTGTTGAAGTTCATACTCCATATAATCTGACATCAGGATAATTTACTGGTTGATGCATCAGTGGGCGATGGATGCCTTCACCAAGTCCAGTTTCCCAGTTACTCGAGTCAGATAGCTGGAATTCTTTAAAGGTATGTGCATCTTTTGGTTGTCTATGACTAATATTTTTCGTACTTTTTTACTTTAGCCTATGTGTGCAGCTCCTTATGACAAGCATTTGATTATCCATGATATGTCATCTAAAAAGTATTTGCATGATAGATTGTAACTACACCCTACAAATTAAGTTGAAGGGTGAATTTCATAGTGTTTTACAACTAAGTAATTTAAATCACTTAATTCTTTGGAAGCGGTTAAACTGCACCTTCTAAAAACTTACGTATAAAATACTTTATTTTGAAATACTTACTAAGTAGGCGTTTGGCCATGAAAACCAAATATTTTTCACTTTATTTGGTATTTTGGAGTTGGAGTTGAAATTGGAGTTGTGTTTGGTTATAGTTTTTGCAAAGAATATTTGGTTGTTTGAATGTATTGAAAGCTATGTTGCTCGGACCCTTCACTTTTGCTGCCGCACCCGTGTCCGACACGACACCGACACCGACACTGACACCGGATTCATGTCGGATCTGGTCAAACAACATTGGATACTTTGACCAAATCCATGGACCAATCTGAGAAAAAATTTGAGGCCAAATTGGTAGAAACGGCAAGCTCTTGAAGAGTGGACACTTATTGTATCTAGAAGAGTTTCAAGTTAATTAAAAATTAATATTTAACTATAAATGAAACATAACTATAAAAATTTATTTTTGCTTTTTATTTCTAGGCATAGATTTAGTTATTTTTCTTATAATTTTGAATTATTTTAGCCGAATCCCCGCACCCGTATCCGCACCTGGATCCGTACCCCCGAATCTTAAAATTTAGATTATGCCGAATCCGACCTCTAGATCCGTACCCGTATCCGACACTCGACAGCGAGTCCGAGCAACATAGATTGAAAGTGAAAAAAGTGGGGAAAAAAAGTGAAAAACAAGTTTTTGTTGTTTTTCAAATTCCAAATACAACTTCAAGTTGTATTTGGAATTTTTATGGCCAAACACCATAAAGTGAAAAAAGTGAAAAAATATTCCAGAAAAAAATGAATAATTCTCATGTACAAACGGGCCCTAAAAATATGATCTGAAATACTTATAAAAATGTATTTTTCAAACTATAAAATGTATTGTTATAATTATTTCCTTATCAAAAAAATTGTGGGAATTCATATTTGTTTAAACATTTAAGTCGACTTACTTTTAATAAGATTTCTCAGTTTATTTGAGACATATGTGGTATATATGAATTGGCTCTGTGTGGCTTTAGTCCTATGCTTAGTTGTCTCCATTTGAATTCTGTCTAGCATTTTTTGGGTGACCCTTAATGTGTTAAACAATCTTTAATTCTTATTATTGGAATCTCTAGTGCTAATTGCTTGATACATTTGGTTTAAGTGCTGAATACGTTTATTGAACTACCTATTTTTGCTCACTTGTAAATATGGTGGTTGTACTGATTTTATTTATATATACACAAATGTTCCAATTTTGAAAAAAAAAGGGTTATTAACCGACCCCTCTGCCTGTTTTGAATTGAGATTTTGACCATGAAATGCAATATTCTCTTTTTCTGTTGTGGAGAGGGTTAAGTGGGGGTTAACGACAGTGTCATGGTATGCTTGTTTGGTTATATATCTTTCCAGTGTTCTCATTTTTCAAATCTGCAAATGTTTATGCTTGCTCCATGCTCATCATTAACTCTATCTGTAAATGTACGTCAATGTCTCCTAAGGTCCTTTTTGCAAATAAATCTCTTGCACGTGATCTGGAGATGTTGAATAACAATCAACTCATGAATTATTTGGGCATAACTCAGAAATGTACATAGAGTTATATTTAGACTCTTGGAGTTGAGTGTGCCATATATATATTTCAGCATGGAGATGATATGAACATTCAATCGCTCAATTTGTTCAATCTTCTTGGTCTATAGCTCATACATATGCCCTTATTAGATTAACTTTTTGCAAAGATGAATGCTTAGGTTATTGCCAAATGATCTTGGCGTGTGAGTCACTAGAAGATCAAAAGAGGTTCTTTCTGGTCATTATAGTTGCATGACTAATGAGAATTCTCTTAGCAGACTTTTCACCATCTCATTTTTATGCAGGATTTACGAAGTCCCAGTCAAGCAAGTCAAGCATTGAGTCGGACAACTAGTTTCAGTTCAAATGCAAGTGATGCTGATGATCGGCCACGTAGAAGGTCGGAACTTGCATATTCCTTTGTTGGGATGCATTGTATTTTTGACCAATGCAAGGCCATGGGTAATTATTTTTCATATCAGAATCAGTCGATCTCTTTCTTCATCTAGCTTTATTATTATCTTAATTAATCTAATTTTTCAGTTACGGTGATAAAGTTTGGGCATATGAGTTCTGATCTACTTGCATATGGAGCATCAGATGGCAGTTTGACAGTGTGCCGTGTCTCCATGCCCCCTTCAGTCATTAAGCAGTTAATAGGGCATTCAAAAGATGTCACAGGTTGGATTAACTGGTATTGAATCTGCAGTCTTGTCTTTAACCTTGTATTCATATATCGGAATTGTTTGAGTTTACTTTTCCTTTGTAAAATTGTGTTAGAAATAGTGGCTTAAATTTGTAACCGGTCTTATTTAAGTTGCAATCAGCATCCAGAGTCAATGTTGTCAAAGGAAAAAGGTGTAGAATTCTTTCAGGGTTTTAAACTTAAAGCTCAATTCAGGTGCTTTAGTGAAAAAAGTGTTGAAGAACTAACATATAAAAACGGGGAAAAAAAAATGATAAAAACAAAAAAGTAAGTAGTGAAGTATTGGTAGCAAAACCATGTGGAAGAATTCAACTTTCTTAGATCTCTGATTCAGATGCAAATGTTAAGTTGCTAATTCAGTATAGTTTCTGTGTTTCCTTAATCTAAATTTCTAATTTCCTATTTCTAATCCAGAACTTACCCATTCAGTATGTATCTGTATGAATACTAAATCATTTTGATGGTGGTTTTTCTTGTTTAGTGCTACCTTACAAGATAGAGTCGTGAGTTCCTTGAAATCAACTATAGTTTTTCAAAGATTGTTGGTTTGCTAGTGTTTTGCTAATGTGCACGCCTAGGGCCTCACCATAGTTGAAGCACCACCTAAGCAATGTGAAGCCTAGCCTGTTTTGTGTCATGCTTCAGGTTAGGGGTATCGGAATGGAGATAAGTATTTCCAGTATTGGTTGGATTAAGTTGGTAGAAGCATTGACAATTTTTACCACAAAAAATGTTATAAAAGTTCTGACCAGTAACTAGGTCCTGAATCGTCAGTTGATTTGCAATCTCCAAATGGAGATGGTTTAGTAAATGTGATGCCTTCTGTCCTTGAGATTTTCTGTTTTCTCATTCAACTGATTAGCAGTTGAGTCAAGACCTTGAAGCATTGGAAAGAGGACACCATGAATCATAGGAATTGTTTAATATTCCGTCCCGATTTGAGTGGGAGGATTTGACTGGATATGGACACAGTTTAAGGCAGAAAGGAGGGCTTTTGACGCAAAATAAATTTGCAGTAAGTACTAAAGTATTCTTTATACCAAACATACTATGTTTTTGTCTGTAGCGGGGGCTGTAGTAAGAGGCAAAACAAATTGCAATTTGGGATGGAGAGTAGCTCTTTTACTCGGGGGAAGGAGTTAGGACCTGCAGTATTTGTTTCTATAGCACTTTGATCTTAATAGTATGATCCGTTTCGCAATGTCTTGTCTGATTTTTCAAGATCGAACTGTACGTTCACAAACAGGTCATTCTATGTTTTTTTGTTTCCATCATTTTCCTTAAGTAGCTTTTCATTAGATTCATTTTTAACATTTTCTTTTTTCCTTAAAGTATTAAATTGTCCCTCAAAACACTTGGAATCCTTATCCATTTGGATGGTTTGATTAATATTTCTGTTTTAGTGCTGCTGATACTGTCCCTAATCATAATTTTGAGTTTTGCATTATTTGTTTTGTTGTATCTTTTTGATAAGGTGGAAATGCCTTATATAGGATCCAAAACCCAATGAACCCAATCACCAAATCTTTGGAAATGAAAACATGTTGTTGAGGGCTAAATGGTAAAAACAGATATTGTTGTTGTCTAACACCTTACTTATGTGCACCCAAGGGTGTGGTTTAGAGGTCAATAAAGTGGGTTGAGCACCATGAGGTCTCAGGTTTAATTCCCAGCAGAGATAGAAAAACTAGGTGATTTCTTCCATCTGTTCTAGCCTTGATGTTACATGGGACCTGTTGCTAGTGGGAGGTGGCAGGTATCCCGTGGATTTAGTCGAGGTGCGCGCAAGCTGGCCCGGTCACCATGTTTATTTAAAAAAAAACACCTTAGTTATGTATATATGACCCACTAAAATTGCAATTTTATTGATAAAATTTTAACTCCTTTTTATTAATTTTTTGTTTTCTTATTTAGTTCTGATCCAAACTCAGCTATTGGTGGTGATCGTTAAGCCTCATTTTGAGTTGATAGAAAGGAAGCATTTGCTTTTGATACTCTGCTTCGCCTAAGAGCTTTTATCATGACACACGTCTTTTAATGTTCATACTTTGTTTAAACCTCTTATGTCAAATTTGATATTGGTATGCAAAGATTCCTTTTAATTCTCACAGTTTTCTGGATATGCACATTACCTCATGTGTTTTAGGCCCTATCCCCATTTATTGACTGTGTAAACTGAGTAATCCAGAAAGCCAGAAACCACACTATGGTCCTCTTATGGAGTTTCTTTTAATGTGGTTAACATGCCTTTTCGTGACTCTAATTGCAAGTCTGTTCCTTAGTCAAGGGTGACGAAATGCTAGCTAATATTTATATATGTTTAACATGTTACTGATATCATTTTCGAAATTTGTGCTTTTCCAGATTTTGACTTCTCGACAAACAATCAGTACATCGCATCATCTTCAGAGGATAAAACTGTCAGAGTATGGGATATTTCTAAAGGCCTTTGCATTAGGGTGATTTATGGAGTCTCTTCACAGCTTTGTATTCGATTTCATCCTGTAAGTGGAACAAAGATGTACCTTTTGATATTGGGTAAACATTTTCTACAGCCACCAGCGCAGACTTTCCTGAAGGAAATTCTTCATAAGTTTTCGAAAGACATATTTGCATGCAATTTCTTGTGTTGTTGTCGTGAATGTTTTCATGTATGGACTCCTTGTGCTTAGCAGTACAATAAACCATCTTCTGTGGTTCCATGTGCTTTTCAGCTCTTTTTTTTTTTTTTAATTGAATTTTGTAATTGTTATCCACTCAGTAGACTGTAACTTATTGCATGAAAGCACCTTTAAATTCTTTTCTTAGGCTTGGCATTTATATGCATTTAAGTTACTGACTGAAATCTTTCTTTGTTGCCTTTTTTCTTTTCCAGGTGAATAATAACTTTCTTTCTGCTGGCAATGCAAAAAAAGAAATAAATGTAATTATCCTTTATGTTTAGCTGAACGGATTTTAATTGTTTAGATTTTTATTCTATAGATTATTGTACTTATCCTTGTTGTCACATATGTTTGCTTAATTACGGGAATACTTCTTCATGGGCAAAGCCTCTTGCAGAAATGTGGTGTAAGGCTGCGCACAATAGACCCTTGTGGTCCGGCCCTTCCCCGGACCCTGCGCATAGCGGGAGCTTAGTGCACTGGGCTGCCCTTTTTACTTCTTCATGGGCGCATGACAAACATTTATCTACCCTTGGGGAAAGAGGATAGAACAAAGAAAGGAGGAAAGGATATTTTCATGTGCACAGCAGTCATCATAAATTAGATGATTAGAGAGACATAATGTTTCCAAAATGCATTAAGAGACAATTGCTTTTCATCCCCAAGGGGTTGGCTGAGTGGTGAGGCACAGTAGTAATAATCTGGAGAATCTTAAGTTCGAGTCTACCGCAACAGTGCCCAAGCCTGCGTGCACAGGTTGATTGACATTTATGCTTGTGAGCTGTGGTAGGGGGTTCCTGGTGAACAAGTTATTGAATAATTTAAGGTGTACACAAGCTGGCTGGGATAGCACTGTCTAAAAAGAAAATACAATAGTATTTTCGTGAAGAAGCACAAAACATGCAGTTTACATAGAACTGAAAGTGAACAGATCAAACCTGCCTATTACTAAGATACAGATGAAATGTGGCAGTCATTGACTTGGATTTTCACTGTAGCATCAAAATTTGGCAATATTTTGCAAGAAGCACATAAATCACTTGTAGTTTACACTGAAGCAAAGATTTGACCTTAAGCTTGTTAGATAAGAACCAAGAAAATGTACAAATTTATTCAGGCCGACATTCTAACCTACTAAAGTATTTCTTTTGCTTCAAAAATTGGATTTGGATATTGTTGCACTTGAAAAGTAGGTTACTTCATAGTTATACCCCTGCAGAAACTGTGTCAGTGGATTCATACAGATGTCCAAATTACTTCTAGAACCTGGATGACGGTGCATCCCTGTATATATTTGTTTCACCATATAGAATATGTCAACCTTCATTTCACTCTTTATCTTCTCAACTCGTTGAGCACTAAACGTTAAAACTAACATTCAGGTGTTCAATTTTAGCACGGGGAGAACGGTCAGTAAAACTGTCGTTGACGGTGAAGTCACTGCCATGGACCATGACCACACTGGTCAGCTTATTTTCTGCGGTGATGGTCAGGTTGCCTGCTTTGTGCCTATTATTCTTCATGACAGTTTCTAGCCCTCTCTGCTCTAAGGCTTACTATTTTCAGCTTCATTATCTGCAGGGATGTATTTACACAGTTAGTATGAACTCCCATACGGGTGCCCTATCTCGAACTCATCGGAATAGAAGTAGCAGCAAACATAGATCTGCTGTTACAACTGTTCAGTACAGGACATTTTCTATGCTGGCACGAGGCCCTGTCTTGCTGGCTTTTACTCGTGATGGAAGTTTGTCGTTTTTCAGGTCAAACTGAACTATATCTCTTGTTTTGGTTTCTCTTTTTCTGATTTTTGTTTTCAAGTCATATTGAGAGTATTATGGGCTTGCAGTGTCTCTTTGGAGATGAAAGGTTATTTGACACTTCGGTGTTCACTGAAACTGGCTCCACGGCTACACAGCATTCGTGCTTCTTTTTGTCCTTTACTTTCCCTTGAAAAGGGAGAATACATAGGTATGTACCCGATTAATTCATAAAAAGTATATTCTCTTTTAAAGCTGCTTCCAATTTGTAAATCACTGCTTGCCTTTGTTTCCTTTCGAGATCCTAAATCCTAATATTGTAGTCTGTTTGGCTAGCCAAAGTTGGAAGTCATTTTCTGGTGGAGAGATTTGTTTTGGTACAGATCCCTTGTTTTATTAACTTGGACTTCCAACCTTTCAACTTCTATTTTATTTACGATCAAGAAGACACTCGAAATAATGAAAAAAATTGCGAGAGGAGTTTGCTATAGAAGGAATAGAGATTCCTAGGTAGACAAACAGATAACATTAGAGGAAGTAAGTCCTAAGGACTTTGTCTTCAGTTTACTACGTGCATCTTATATTTTTGGAGAAAGAAATGGAAAAGCTCCAGTAACTTTGATATATTGGGTTTCATTCTTTGGGTGCCCTGGTAAGTGGTAACATCTATGTCGTTTCCTAAAGCTTCATGGATGTAAATATTGTTTTCAGTCTCTGCTATTTATCAGTTTCTTCCAACTGACTTAGTTATTTGTTTCTATCAATTGAAGTTGCTGGAAGTGAAGATGCAAATGTCTATTTCTACGATTTAACTCGGCCAAAGAATACATGTGTTAACAAGCTTCAGGTAGGAAAAAAATGGACAGCATAATTTGATTTCCAGACTTACATCATCTCGACCACCAGGGAAAAGGAATTAATAAATCGGGCTTGGCTTTTATTTGACTGCAGGGTCATGGCTATGCAGTAATAGGTATCGCTTGGAATCATGGAGAGAACTTGTTAGCTTCCTCTGATTTTGGCGGCACGGTCATCGTATGGAAGAGATCAAAAACAGCTTAACATCAATGTCATGCTCAATGCAGATTTGATCTAAAAGCAGTTTGCACGCAGTTGATCTGTTAGGTTTTAGCGTGGAATTTGTGAGAACTGTAATCGTTATACAGGCATATTAGTGTAGCTAACTCTGAGTTTTATAAGGAGAGACTCGAAAAGTGTGGTGTCAGGCTTTTGCATACTGATAGCACAGTTGTATGTTGATTTTTTCCCACTGACTTTGTACAATGTGTATTTGGATGTCAGTGTATTGGAAGGAATTACATGATTTCTTCAGTATAAAAAAGGCCTATCAACAACTGTTCGATGCCTTTCCATTTCAAGCAATATTCCAATTACAGATACCGCCTTTCCATTTCAAGCAATACTCCAATCACAGATGCCACTTTCGTCTTTACATATTTGTGTGTACTAGGAACACTGATGCCGAGTCCAAACAAGTAAAGGGCGAAGACTGACTAATTCAGTGCACACAGGCATGCAATGACACAGAAAAGCCCCAAAAAGAGAGATATGCATCTCTCACATATACCAGACACCCAAGAGTAGTTTCCATAAGGGAGAAGCTAGCAAAAGGGCTATTGCCTCTCGAAAATGCCAGCACCTATTTACAGTAAATAAAACTAAACTAGTATTTATTATAAACAGCACCCTAATAAGAAATAGCGTGGAAGAACAGTAGAGAAAACCTACAGTAGATAATTACACACTGCCACACACTTCCTCGACCTACTTAAAGGAAACAAGGTGCATGCCTATCAAACCAGTACGCAATACAAAGTTTCAGTCAGTTTCCCTTTACATCAGTCCACATGATTGTCGCTTCTAATACAGTTATAATTGCCTCAGTGTTTGCTTGCATCCCGTTAAGCAAAGTAGGAGAAATGTTATAGTTCCTCCGGCACAGGCAGAAGTATCACCTCCGTCGGCGTTTGGACCCAACCTGAAATACTCACGTAAAATTTTGAAACTTGAGGCTTCAGCAGCAAATATTAAATAAAATGTATAGAGTTCCAGCTAAGAGCTTACTCTTACAGAAAATGTCTTTTCGATAACAAAAATCACTGAATAATGCACACCTATTTTGGTTCAGTTTATTGAAAGGCTTAATGCATATGCGCCCCCCTAAACTGGCTCCTTTTTTCAATTTTGGCACCTCAACTAAGCGTTAGCCTATTGAACCCCTAAACTCGTCCTCAAGTGTGTCTATAAAACGCAATCCGACTTACATAGCATTTTTCAAACAATAGATATGAACCAATTTCTTTGACTATCCAAGCATACTATTACATAACTACCCATCTGGTCAATGGACCATCTTAAGCCCAAATTTCATATATTTTTCTTCATTTCCAGAAACTTCAAACAAAATCCATGTAGTTTATATTACTAAAATCAGATACCCTGCAACAAAATCTTTAGAATATTTTCAATTATTTCACTACCTAAATGCAACAAAACAGTAACACCTATTAGAAATCAATTCAATCAATGATCAACCAAAGAACTGTGGCACATGAATTGGAAGTTGGTAATTAAGTAAGAAAATGACACTAATGAAACCAACTAGATATCTGCTCGCGCATACAAAGAATAATTCTATCCTATTGCAAAGTTAGCTATGTAAGTCGGATTGTGTTTGATAGACACACTTGAGAACGAGTTTAGCGGTTCAATAGGAACAACGCTTAGTTGAAGTGCCAAAATGGAAAAAAGATGCAAGTTTAGTGGGCCGCATATACATTAAGCCTTATTGAAACATCATTCCAAAACCAAGGTGGGTCCTTGTGTCCCCAATCTCCAAACTTGACTAGCGTACTATCATTGTTCAACATTCTTAGAATCCAAAGGCATGTATTAATTTTCGGCCAGCAATAGACGCGGCTCAGTTAGAACCTCATTAGCTGCGTCACTGCCCCAAGCGCAAAATACTCTGAATGTATATATAATAGTCTCGGAATGTATATGAAATGCCCTAGACCAATTAACTCATTGGAGAATCTTTTTTCCCCAAAATTTTGTTTCACCGATATATGTATCAAAATCTAGCCCATTTTGCACACAAAAAAAACTACTACTTAATAACAGTATGACGTGCATATATTACATTAAACACTTGTTTAGGGAATGTCAAGGGTAATTAAAGAAGTGAAGGAGAAGAAAATGAAAAGGATGCTTGGAAAAACTGAGTAGTATTTGCTTCCCTGAATAAAGCAGCTTTATTAAAAGAGAGAATTTGCCTTACCATTATCAGTTGCCAGGGTGGTTTGAGAAGGATAAATTTTAGAAAAGATGTATAAATCTCAGACTAGAAGTCATGAATTTATCCCCGGCATTTCACCTGTTTATCTTTCATTTCAAAATTTTCCTATCAATTACCTCTTCCTTCATGTTTGATCTTTCACAAGGTGCTTTGAAGTAGTCAGGTCTCTTTCCAACCCCCTCCCCCTAGTCTAATGGCATTTGCCATTTACTTTTCTTTGGCATTACTAGTATGTTGCAAAAGATGACGGGTTCACATACCGAAGATCCTACACTCGTCATATGCAACAAATGGTATGATAAAGCAGCTTTACTAAGCATGTATAGTCTAAAATCAACTGATCCTTTTTGCCTTTGTGTTCCTACCAGCATGTTTGGAATGAATACAAGAAGCTCCATTAGTGAAAGGAGGCCAAGGAAAATAGAAAATGAGAAACTTACATCAAATCGGATCATGGAAAGATGGGTCAGAAAGGTAACCAGGATATTTGTGTTAATATAGCAATGGGATCACCTTTATATCAGAATGTCTTGAAGTAGCATGAGCATTTTGCAATTTCTTCTGATCTTCAGATGAACAATTTTGGCAAAAGAAGTGGTCAAGTCTCTTGGCTTCGTCTTGCGTCATGTCTATACAAGAAGGGTGGAACCTGGATGAAAATTAAAGACACTTAGGATGTGTTTGGTATGGAGGAAAACATATCCCAGAAAACGTTTTTCAATTTTCCCATGTTTGGTTGGTGAAAATGTTCCTCACTAAAAATGAGGAAATGGCATCCCTAATGGAAGTAGGAAAACAAGTTCCATAAGTGACATTTCAAGTTCATTGTCTCCTTTCCATCCACACAACTCCCCACCACACCCACCCCCCCCCCCCCCCAAAAAAAAAAAACACGCCCACCCCTGAACCCCCATTTCCCACCCCATAGTGTTTTGATAGTTTACATATAAATGCTCTTGGGATAATATTTTTTGCTTACTTACCAAACGCTAGAAAATAAGTAACAAACCCACTTATTTTCCAACAAAATATTTACTAGGAAAACATTTTCTCTCATACCAAATACACCCTTAGTTGCAGTCATCCAGATGTTAAACGTAGATGCAAGTGACGTTACCAGTTTTAGGAAAATGCTTTGTTGCTTCAGAATCTTCACACATGAATTACTTTAAATCATGCAAATATGCTAGCACAAAGCCTAACTGAAGACATGTTCAGCCCTCAAACTAGCTGAAACAAAAATCATAATTAAAGGCTTGAAGGAGTCTCAAAAAAGAAGGCTTGACAACCTAAGGTAAGCTGAAATAATGCCGTCTTTCGCTCCCTTTGGGCATAACACATAGATAAGACACCATAACTTGGTCCCAATAGGCATTGGCCCCAATTGGCAACTAAACACTCCAACTTTGAGAATGCACATGTAGACACCTCGACTCATCCCTACAGTGTCTCGTGGACAACTTCAAGAACTCAAATTCATTAAACTATTCAAATTTTAAACATCAATGCTATATTTTCATTATTTTTATTTTTATTTTATTTAATAAGGGTGGTATCCAAATCAATTTGCACGTATCTCAACAAATAACCCAGTAGCTAAGGGTTAGACAAATTGGAAAAATCACTACTTCAAATCATTGCCTAAACAATTATCCCTATTTCTAATATCTTAAGCTTCGTGTATAATCAAATACCATCAAACAAAATGGCCCTAAGGACTATTAAACTGTGAGGACCCAAAAAAAAAAAAAAAAAACTTTGATGGATATGCATAAAGTAAGGTCCATCGATTTCTGCTATTTATTGTTTTTGTATTCCGATTATCGTATTATTTCGTGGTAGTTACAACTCCTTTTTTTCATACAGTTTTATCATGCTTTTTTAGTATTTTGCCATTGCTTGTTTACACTGATTTGAGTTGCCTGTCCTTAGGCCGAGGGTCTACCGGAAACAGCCTCTCTACCTCCCAAGGTCGGGGTAAGGCCTGCGTACACTCTACCCTCCCCAGACCCCACTTTGTGGGATTTCACTGGGTATGTTGTTGTATGCACAAAGTAAGGGAAATTCCCGTAATTTTTTTTGGTAAGGTAAATAATTTTCATAATGATAGGAAATTTCCTGTATACAACCAGTATGCCAAAAGGTAGAGAATCTACAACAAAACATGAACAAACGACACCCAATCTTCTATACACACAGGAACTTCATGAGCGCACCAAAAAGAAACAAGGAATGAGAATGATCATATCTTAAAGTTCTGACCACAAGTTCCTGTACCTCAGAATGATCCTATCTTAACTTCCTACCAAAACACGGTTACAAGCAAAGATAGGCTATAGAACACTAACTTTTAACTAGAGTTAACATACTATGAGAAAGTCTGTCATATTCAACTTCATCTATCCCACTTACTAACATCCGATTTTACATCAAACCCCTTTAGTTTACCATGAGTCCGTGAGTAAGTAATAATTTGAGGAGAGAATGTGTTATTTAACTATAGTTAAGTGATAAAATATACACGTCATACATTTATTTGGGGGTGTAAACTCCATGTGCAGGTAAATTCTTTCCGATATTCGACTTCCTGAACTAAGCATATTCCAAATCTGACCAGCCATATAGATATGCATAACACATCAGCATACATAATTAATTAAGGTTATACCAGAAAAGCTAATGGCAGGACAGAGATCCAATGGCCGTGTAATAGGGAACTTACTACCTTTTTTTATTAGTGTAATAAGGCGCTTACTACTATCACCTCAAAGGAAACTTCTTCTTCTTTTTATTTTTTTATTTTTTTTTACACAAATAGGCAAGCAAAGAAAATAAGAGTTTCAAAGTAGAACATTAATTGCATCATGCACCAAAAAAATGTCTTGAGTAACTCTGCTATGTGGATAAACTTGCTCCCAACATTCTAACAGAAGGCATACAACATGTTAAAAGGAATCACGATCCTCCATCAGGAAATGTCTAAGCAACTCCAGATAATTATGAACGGCTTGAGTCGCATAACCTGGTGCAGTTAATGGCGCAACTTTTCTTTTGAAATTAGGTCTCGCACAAAATCTTAACATATCAACAAAAGAAAATAGCACACAGAAAGTATTCAATAAAACATAGGAATAGGCTTTGATGTTGGAAACTCATTAGCTAATGCATGACCTATACTGTTTAACAGTTAGTATTACCACACTATTTTGCCTTTTATAGGAAACTTTAAAATTTGAGAAGATTTGAAACATAGTGTAACCGAGAACTAAAATGGAAACCAGATCATAATAAATTACCTGCCATGAGAAAAATGTGAAGAATTAGACTTACCAGTCACTGCAGCTCTCACATTGAACCATGAGGTCATCAGGATTGTATGGCATTTCACATTTACAATACCTGCAAAATTAGGACCAAAAAGAATACTTAAACGATAATCTTATTCAACCAAGGGGCAAAACTTCTGAAAAATGATTTTTCCTTACAAACATCAAGTAGCTAGTATTGTAGCTATATATTGTCAATTTCTGAAGCAAGGAACTATATGATTGTCTTTAAACAGAAAACTTTATATAGAAACATAAAATACTGCTCAACAAGCTATTACTGAATCATTACTTTACGATATTGCCAAAATATGAAGTCAAGTTACTAAATTTACCGCTTTCTAATGTACTACTACCTCCGTCCCAATTTATGTGGAACCTTTCAGATTTCGAGAGTCAAACTAGTCTTCCTTTGACTGTAATTTTTTCATATATCTTTTAAATATTTGGAATTGTCAATTATTGTGTCTTATAGCTATGTAAATTTTATTTCAAAAAACTTCAAGATTCCATGCCTGAATTCACTGTTTGACTCTTGAAATTCGAACTGTGCCACATAAATTGGGATCAGAGGGAGTAATTAAATAGAGACTTTAAAAAGAAAGGCCATAATTGTAATGAAACATTGTACATACACAGCAACTCTGTCAGGATTAAACGCTCCAGTAGCAGAATTATAGTCAAATCGACAAAAGAAATCTTCATTCCCAACAGCATCAAGTTTGGTATAGTTCTTAAACGAATGGACAATACACTTTCCTTCAATAGTATCAGCACTTTGTATATCATAATGATCAGACATAAACAGTTCCTTAACGCCATGAAACTGTCTCCGTCCACCAATCGACTCTTCTGGCCGGTAATACCATCGGACATGAACCCTAACATTGCTGCCTCTACTGTCCGACTCAATCTTCTCGATTCGAGCAACGTACGATGGCTTTGACGACTCCGATGGTCGCATCAACACACAATCACCAGCTGCCACGTGGCCACAAGTTAGCACCCATTTGACCATCAGATATATTCACTTTTTTCCGGATTTATTTTATTTTTTGAAAATCAGGCGTTTGGCCATGAAAATTACTAAACACCTTTTTCACTTTCAGTATATTCAAACAATCAAATACTCTTAAATTATAAGCAAAAACAATTCCAACTTCAAAAATTCCAAATAAAGTGAAAAATATTTGGTTTCTATGTCCAAACGCCTAGTTAGATTTTCCGGCGAAAGTTTTTGCATATATTTTTTGGGAGAAGGTATATAAGGAATAGAATTAGAACTTACCTCGAATGGTTTTGTTGATGGATTTAAGAGTGTAAGAATCTAGGGTTCGACGATTGACAGTACGAGTTTTAGCCATGGACTGAAAGAGGAGAATGTGTGTGTGACGAACAAGACAACACACTACAAAACAAAAGTCATGCGCCTCAAAATTGTTTGTAAAAGAGAGAGAGGGAGAGAACGAACCAGCGTGTGTGTCACAAGTGTTTGTTTGAAGTTTCAGGAGAAAGACTTTTGCTGCGGGGTGATTTTAATCTAACAATTTAATTTCCCTTTAACTTAGTAGTAAGGAAATACATTTATTACAGGATGTTCTATCTTTTTAATCTATTTTAAACAATGATTCCTTTCATACTTAAGCCGTTTGCACATGGTTAGAAACATGAAACCATGATTTCAAATAATCATATTTGGGTATATAATTTGAATATCTTAAGTTGTATTTTTTATAGATATAAACATTAGCAAGTTGTGAAAACTATCTAAACATTCTCAATTCTTATACAATCTTACCATATGAGCAAGTCATAGTCCATAAAAAAATTAATATGCTACTAGGAGGACTTTCTAAAAAATACAAAATCAATTGATCAAACTTTAGTTTAATAAAAACGAAAATTTAACGTGAATAGTAATGTAACTACTTTTTAATATAATTCTCCCATACGGTAGACATAAATAAAGGTTGGTGGAAGTTAATGAGGTTGGTAAATGGTTGGTGGGAGTAATTATTAAAAATATCTACCAACTTATAGGTCTTTTTTTTAAAATATAAACTTATGGGTCAAGTTTTATATTTAAATTTTTGAAACCATGGTTTGAAATACAATAATGCTTTTTTTGAACGATTTGGGTTTGAAACAATGAGATGAAATACGTGTCGAGCGGTGGTTTCATCTCATAATTTCCAACCATGATTTCAAACCGCATGTCCAAACGCGTACTTAAGCTTTTTATTTCAAAATTCTTTAGCCACAGAAATATTAAACATATTTAATATCATAAAATTTAAAAAACTTTTATTTTTAACGCCGAGCTCAATCAAATAAGTGACATAGATTGAAATGGAGCAGGTAGAGTTCAAAGAAGTATTTACTCCTCCATCATAATTTCTGCGACACCATTATTTCTAAATCATCCCAAAAAAGAACCATCTTTCTACATTTATTAACTATTTAACTTTAAAAATCACATTTTATATACTCTCCCTATCCAGGCAAATGTTTATTTTTTCGATAATCGTTATTGGCCAAGCAATCTATGTTCATTCAAATTCAATTTATCACAGAATTATGACTTCAACTTTTTGTGAACCCAGAACTTTTCACGTGCTTTAAATAGTTCTTTTATCTGTGTATATATTCTCCAAAAAAACTGCAATCAAGCCAATAGCTCCAAGTGTTTTAAGTCCATTCATTAAATAAAATGAATTAAAAAAAAAATGTTGAAACTATAGCATAGGAAGAGAGGAGGCAACGGTGCAAATATGTCATGTCGAAATAAATACATGCTTCGTGATATGGTGAAAGAGTTCAAGGGTACAAACGTGTCAGGTAGAAATGAATACATTCAGTAGTATACATTTGAAGAGTACTCAGGTCTCATTTGTTTGCACTTAATGAGGCTCTGAATCTGAATTATTCAGATCTCAACCCATTAAGTTTATTTGTTTTTTTCTTTTTAAAACCACTTAATGCATCTGAATGTGTTCTGACCAAGATCGGATCCACAGTCGAAAATGCAGCATTGAAATAGCCTTAATCACTCAATGTTCAGATCTAGAAATACTATCTCAATCATTCAGATGTGCATTCAGATTCAGACGGCTTAATCTTAATACAAACAAATGCCCCTAAGGCACAAATCCCGCCATGTAGAAATAAATGTATGCTCATATTTTGGAAGAGTACAAGGGCACAAATCTGCCGGGTCGAAATAAGTATATGCTTCATTATATATTGGAAGAGTACGAGGGTACAAATAAGAAAATAACAATAAAGTTTGATATACACAATTAGTTAGGTATAACACACTAACATTGACGAATTGAACTTTAATTTCAAATGCCCTTTTAATTTGTACAGGCTAAAAGCCAACTGAAGTTAAAAGGACTTATATCCTTACTATTACAACAACATACCCAGTGTAGTCCCCATAAATTGAGACTTATATCCTTACTATTATGCCTCTAATAAATATTTATGGATCAAAGTTTTTATGGACGTAATTTCTGGGGGTATTTCTCTTTTTAAAACTTTAAAAACTAATACTAACAGATACTACATATTTTCTCCGTTCTTGGAATATTCCGGAACTAAAGAAGAATACAAGGTAGGTGAAATTGAAAATTCGATCTTGATGTGAAAGGATGAAGCAAACCGAGTTGTTTTTTCCAACAATAACTTCTAAATATATACATCAATGAGGAAGACAAGCAGTGACACAGCAGCCTACATTTTGAACAATGAATGTTCAAAAGCAAATGAGCTACTAATTATTGCCCAAAAAGAACTAGCATAAGAGCTTTTCATAAAACTCTTTTTCTTCTATGAGATAAAGCTCACACCAAACTTTACTATCTAAATAGTGGTACCTAAAGAATATCATATCTATCTATACATATGTAATTGACCTTTTGACAAGAGAAATCCTTGATGCATCCCCACCTATCTCCTCAAAAACTACCAGCAAGTTTCCAGTTGGCTTCAACCAAGATCGAGGAACGTGGTACCTGATAGAAACCAATAGGTTAAAAGAGTTAGCAACTAATTAAGCTTCTCATTTATCTGCTAAGGGGAAAAAAAACTATGGATTTTAACTTATATAAATTACAAAATGATTTTTATATAATCTGTGTATTTCAACCTTTTGTAGCAGATAACTGCCTTATTTGCTAGGTTATTAATCCCACTATCTATGGAAGCTAATTGTTTTATGGCCTGATAGTTTTAAAGTTCTTTCACACTGCGTATAGAAATTAAACTCAAATACTATTGATGATCTGCATACCATCTTTGTGTTGGCTGGCCACAACCAGTTTGGCACTTTCCTTGTCGATATGTTGCTGCATAAGTGCAAGGGCTGCAGTGTCCAGTGGCATAAGCGGTCCAGTATCTTCCGATGCTCTGCCCATTGATCCATACTTGACCCTTTCCCATACTACCCATGTCCAGTGCTAATGGACCACTTCCTCTTGGTGCATTGAAATATACCTGAAGGTTTCATGAAAAATATCAGTATTCATGGTCAAGATCAAGATTCCACCTTTTCATTTCTCATAATAACAGCTCTATGCGCCGACAATACCAATATTATCTTCGAACATCAATAATCTAAATCTTAATTTCAGGAAGTGTTATTAATTCTGAGGTTTAAAAGTTACAGCAAAAGAGTATAGAAGTGATTTCCATCATCAAATATATTTTTCGAAGGGTTCTTCATTTATGTTTTCCTTGTTACTACTAATCATCTGTGAAGCAATTCAATTTGGAAATTCTTCTGGCCTGTCCTCCATATAGACAGAAGCAAACATATTACCTTGTACCACGTAAGCGGTTGTCGTTGCCTTGCTATCAAAGAGCCTCCCACCCATTCAGCAGCAGATATGGCATTTGAAGCCAAGTTCATGGATTCACCTCTCAACCCCACCTGCCCAAAAACATTCAAAGTTGTGGTAAGTTCCTCTAAGATGCCAAAGCATGAATATGAAATTAGGATGTGCACCTGATATGACCATTTCTGCCACGATAAGTCTCTTGGACCCTTGTCTAGCCCATGAAGAACAACTGGTCCAAGGACTCCTGTGTTCCATGTCTCATAACGTGCTCCGTTGTTCTTCAAATACAATGAACCAAGACACAAATGTTAAAACCCAATTTTGGCAAGCAAGAAAATTATGAGTGACTTATGAGATCCATAAATGCAGAAATATCAAGTTGTTGCTACTAATGATTATTCCAAAATAAAAATTGGTCATAGGATACTTTATTGAGAATCTTTGATCTCTTGAGTGAGAGACGTAAAAAGAGACTAACCGGCAATCCAACAGCTACACTGAGTAGGGAAATTCTGTTTATTCCAGCATGCATGTTAACACCTCCTGTAAATGTAACTCTACTGTTTTCTCGGTTTCCATATACTGAACCTGTAATCGGACCCTGGAACTCTTAGAATCCTAACATTTGATGTTTCTCAATACTAAAATGTTACCATGAGTCAACTAAAGGAAAGCATTTGCACCTGAAAGCCGTCCATTTATGTACACATGTAAGGCATGGCCTGCTGACTTCACAGTAAGAGTCAGATGTTGCCCTCGATGTAGAAATGATTCAGCTGAATTTATCTCAACACTGGAAAAAGTTCAATGAAATGGTCACGAATAAAAAAAACACGTTTGTCAGCAGGCATATAAAATGTTTTGTTCATACCTAGTGGTGTACCAAAGGTAGTCACTTGCATCCCTGGTAACATTTAATTGCTCCAAAAGACCAACAACAGTGAGCTTTGAATCCGCATCAATGGTGGATACATCTTCGCTAAATGTTTCCCAAGAGCGCAGTTGTACGTTTGTGGGCAGCATTTTTGCAGTGGATGTCTTAACTCCAACCTGATTTGAAGAGCAAAAGATTTCATCACAGAGCATTTTCAGTAAATAGAATGCAAGTTGGCAACTGAGTACTTACTACATATCTTAGCTTCAATTCTCATCTTTGTGGATCATGTTAATGGGAATAAAAACCCAAGAGTTTGTTTTGTAGACACAATATTTTCAACTTATTATGAAGTATTATTTGGCTAGAAAGTAGTGAGTGGATGGTATGTGAAGAATGACTACAGCCTACTTTTAGCCACGGGTGGCAAATTAGTCCATGAAAACATGACCCGCCCAACCCGCTCAAGTTTGGGCTGGTTATTAACCCGCCCATTTATTAGCCCAGCCCACCAAAAATTGGGCTGATATATATCCCAGATTGACTTGAAATCTTGTCCAAATATTTTCAAGAAACATTCTTTTTATTTGATATGTCATATATAGCCATAATAAAGAAAAAAATAGTTTTATTAGGTACTAAAAAATTATAAATGAACAAACAAAGAAATTAAAACTTGGTAAGAATTGGACGGGTTGGGTTATGCCCCACTTTTTAGCCCATTCCAGCCCAACCCATTTCTGCCCAAGTAACTTTTGGACGGGTCAATAACCCACCCATTTATTAGCTCAACCCATTTTGACCCGCCCAAATTAAGCCCAGCCCGCCCATTTGACACCCGTAATGTTATCTATGGGGAGAATATTTATTAATGAATGACTCTTCAGCACCAATGAATAAAAAAGAGGATATACAAAAATAAGTGACCATCTTGATATATACATACCTTGGCAGTATTAAATACAGCATTTTTACAGTCTGGAAGAATGCTTATTGACCAAGGTGGCAGGTCGTAATGTTTGTGCTTAAAAGTCACCCTTGCATTTGAATTCAAATGGTAATTTGCAAGAAAAGCAGCACAATGTCCACCGGAAGAAAATACATGTGCCTGCAAAATGGAGAAGATTTCAGAATTTTAAAAGGCCAAACAATTATGAATCGGATACGTAAAAGAATGTCTCAATGTAACAAAAGAAAGAACAAAAGAGTTATCAATCATCTATAGTCATTTTAAATCTAAACATTAATTTGCATACTCATCCTCGTTGTCAAGGGCGGATGCAATATTTATTCTAAAGGTCTTTTTTCATTTTTGGCGCATTGCCCGAAATTACTTACGGGCTCTAGCCAAAGTACACAAAACATATACACTAATTATGTATACAATATATATACTATGTATATTACATGTATATTTACACTTAATATACAAACATATACATTCGCCGTCTATTATGTTTTACGACGGTCCAAAAAGGTAATTGTCCCTATATTTAATTTGCACCCACTGGCTAGATGACTCTGGTGCGGATGTCCGATACGGGTGCGGATCTAAATGTCGGATCCTTCATGATCTAAATTTTAAGATACGGGGATACGGATCCAGGTATGGATATGGGTGCGGGGATTCGGCTAAAAATAATTGAAATATCTAAAAATAGAATTATAAAACATAAATTATGAGATATTATGTGGAAAACTTGAGGAGAAAATATTGATCAAGAGGAGAATTCTAGAAGGAAATAAAAGGAAAAGAAGTGACATAGAAATTTCAATATACAAGGTATTCCATTTTCTTCAAGTCCACCTTAGCTTTTGTTTTGATTACAGAAATCACTGGATCTGTCCGGAATTTCTCCGGATATTTTGGTCAAAGTACCCTAAAACAGTTGACCATATCGGATACGGATCCCACACCCACACCCATGTTGTGTCGACTGGTCTTTGCACCAAAAGTGAAGAGTCCGAGTAACTTAGGTGGTGGGTGTTGTGGTACCCAACATCTAGTGGCATCCGTGTCTCTACTCGTAGTAACACACCTACCCCCAAAAATCTAATGAAAAAATCGACAGAAAGGAAAAAGATAAGATAAGAGTGGCACCTGTTCATAGTTCCCTAAAGCAGTAATGGTAGGATCAGCAGAAATCAGTGCTGGTTCACATAACTTGATAGCCTTATGAAGCTCCTTCAAATGGTCATACTTTGGCTGCCTAATCAAACCTGTAAAATAAGCATGGAGAACTGGTCAGGATATACAATGAAAGTTGCACTACATGTGAAGTTGTGCATCAAAATAGGTACTAGCTCAGTCTCTGACCATATTCATCAATAGGAGCATCATAGTCATAGCTGGTAGTGATGAAAGGCCCTCCAGCTGTTCTTCCAAAGTTGGTTCCCCCGTGATACTGTTCAAAGAGGAAAAAGGAGCATTGGTTAAGATAAAAAGTATCATCACAAGTTGCACGCATGATTGACTCCATAGCCGGTAAATCTCTTGATTTTTGATAAGTAAAACTATTGATATCATATTTCTTTAGAAATGACAATTGTAGAACTCTTGAGATCATTTTCTAACATTCATTTGGTAGGAATTTAATATGTAATGTCTGGAAGAATGAGAAGTACATAAAAGACATTGAATTTAAGGGAATTTTGCATTATAACTTATGTAGTGTTCTATAGTTTTGAGATTCAAACAATCTTGTCCCAAAAAATTTCATACATAATAGATATGTACTTTCAAGCAACGGGCATATCATCAATCGGTAGAGAACTTCAGAGAACTAGTTATTAGTTAAATTCCATTATACAGAAACTGCAGTAATGAGAATCTACCCACCATATAATAATTCACTAAAGAGCCTCCTTTTTGAACAAACCGAGCAACTGCAAAGGCCAAATCTTCGACTGGTCGATGATGAACTGGACCGCCAAAATCATCAAACCTTTACACATCAAGAAACTTAAGTAAAAATCATTTCAACATGGAAAAGTATTAATCACACCGCAAATGCCGAAGTATCCTCAATTTACCAGCCACTCCATGCCTCTGTCCATATCGTTGGCTTGTTGGGTTTGTTAGGGGAAAAGTAATCACAATAAAAACCATTGCAGGTGTTTATCTGTCACCAAAATGACGATTGAGTTAAGCATTACATTAGATTATCCCAAGCACTCAAAATCAGCTTTCCTATATAATTGTCTTTCTATATGAATATTTTCCAATTCTGGTAATTAAGAAGGGCAATGGAAATAACAAGCTGAAATATGGAGTTAAAACAGTTTACATTTAAATCTTTTCTAGTGGCGAAAAATTCCTTACCACTGGATCAGGGGCATCATCCTCCTTGCACATAATCCATGGGACCCCGGTACCCATTTCAACAGCCATTTTAGCCGCCCAAGTCATGTACGCATGACCAGGAGCACCGTATTTCTTAATTTCTAACCCATACTCGTTCTCAATCTGCATCAACACATCTAAACATAAGTATATCTATGATGCTTCATCATTGCAAAGCACCATACTGCACATGGGATGAGGAAACAAAACAAATGATCCAGTCTATGAATTTCCTCACATATCATTAAATAGATTGCTTAATGTACACAACAGATGCACCCAATAAGTAGTTTTTATCACTTAGTCATGAGTGGAATAGTAGAAAATCATACCTGAGACAGAATGATAGGACCACCTTGGGTCTGAAATAGCTTCTCATTCTTCATCATTTGGACAATTTTCGTGGTGAATCTTTGCATTTCCCTCTGCAAAGACAAACATGACAGTCCATTGTAATTTAGCTTCCAAGATGTTATACTTTTTCTGTAACCAAAATTCTACTACACACATAGGTGGATGTAGAGTACTAATACTTTTGACACGGAACATAAATTTATGTGTAAAAATCTACGAAATTTGTAGCAGATAGTAGATATGAACCCATAACTTTAAAAATAAAATATGTCAAATGCTAAGAATTTTAAAGGTTGAACCCATAAAGTTTAAATCTTGGATCCGCCTCTCACTACACATTAGGATGTTTCAGGCATACTACTTTTCCACTTGAAACATTGCCATAAGTGCAATCCCCTTCTTTTTTTTTTTTTTTTTTTTTTTTTTTTTTGTGTGTGTGTGTGTGTGTGTGTGAGAGAGAGAGAGAGAGAGAGAGAGAGAGACCTTGAAAGGTTCATTATCAGTTCTAAAGGTGATACCAGGAACATACTTCAACCATACAGGAAAACCACTGAAATTACAAAGAAACAAAAACATAAAAATGTTATGGCATTATAAAAGAAACAATATCATAAATCAAAGCTCATATAGTAGCTTGATAACAAAAATCAAACTTACCCAAAATTCCACTCTCCACAAATATAAGGCCCAATTCGAAGATGCATATAGAGCCCTGCCTTCTGAACCAGCTTTATGAATCGAACTAAATCATTACGTCCTTCAAAGTTGTACTATAAACCCACAAAAATTAAAACATTAATATCACATTTTCACCAATGCTTCTCAGTAGAACAAAGAACTACCAGTATATGTGGAAAAAACAAAGATTTGACAGGAAAATATATTCACAATGAGCAATATAAACAGAAAGAAAGAGTAAAATACATTGCCAGGTGAAGGTTCATGAAGATTCCAAAACACATAGGTTTCAATAACATCCAATCCTCCATCTTTTGCTTTCTGTATAATCCCCTCCCACATCTGCATTATGTCCATTGTTAAAAAAAATACCATATATGAAAAACCAAAAAAAAAAAAAACCTAAATTTTGTAAAAAGAGAAAATGCCATACCTCAGGAGTACTTCTGGGGTAATGAATGGAACCAGATATAAGAATTTTTCTTTGTCCATTGATAATGAGAGACTTTCTATCATAAGTGACACTGCAATATCCAGTCTTGGATACAAAAAACAACACAAAAAAAAGCAAGAACCATTTGGTACCCATTATTAGAGAGAATATGCAAAATGCTTATCTCTACAACAATGGTGGAAAAAGCAAAGTTGGAAATGAGAATATGTGAATATTAAAGAAAAGAGGCCTGCAAAAGTGCAGACAAAAATGAGGACACTGACAAGAGTTTGTGACAGAAAAAAGTAGCAGTATATTGGATTTTGTTACTTCTGCATTTAACAATACAATGTGGTCATAAATGTTGAGAAATGAATGTTGGGTTTTTTGTTTTTGGTATTTTGCAAGCAAATGTCACTCCCAAGTCCCAATTTTATAGTAGAATAGAGCCGCCGACCTCTTGCGTTTGGTTCTTCAAGAAATTATGTCGTTACTCACACTGTTGCAAAATTTATCAAAAATAGTTTTTTGGTCCCAGTGTTGTGCCTAACGTGTAAACCTAAAATAAATAAATGATTTTTTCTTTTAATAGTTGATTCAGTAATTTAACATTATTATAACAAACAAGCAAGAATCCTGGTTTCAAGAGTTTCATTTCGGTAACTTAAGGGTATGTCAGTTAATAGGGTTGAGAATCGTGACGTCTCATATTCAATTTTAGATGATATTTTTTCATTTTTTTAAATTTTGACGAATAGAGTTCTTTCAATATTTCTACTGGTGAGAGGTCATAAGTACCCATAAAAAATATGTACAAGAAAAAAGAAAGTCAAAATTAAGTGGGAGTATAACACGGAGTTCCTTCTAGTGTAAATCATATGGCATTTGAAACTCATTAATATGATTAATTCAAAGTTATAAGTATTACAGTAACATATAAAAACAAAAGGCAAAAATCCTTTTCAAAAATATAAAGGTGCTCTACCTACCAAGCTGATCAAGAGAGAAGGGACTCAATGCCTTTCCATATCACCCTTTGGAAGAGAGAATTCATAATTTAAACTTGATAAATCTAAAGTTATTTCAAGTTCATTGAAAGTGTCGGTTAAAAATAGAATAGGCTTCGTGTAAGTTTTATTTTCACTTGCAATATAATTTTCTTTCTTTTTCAACAAAAAAGATGGAATTGAAATTATTGCATTTACTTTTTTGGTCCACCAGACATTAAATAATGTTGTATCTATATCTACTAGTTTATGATGGCAACCTAAAGAGAATTGAAATTGAGAGATTATAAAAGACGCAAGATATTTGTATGTACTTTTTTCTATACAATGTTTAATTTATTCTAGCAAAGAATAAATTTTTTACTTCATTTCAAGATTGGCCAAACAATTTAACCAAAAAAAAAAAAGATTGGCCAAACAAGAAATTTTGACAATGTTTTCTAAAAGAAGGGCACTTATGGTATTGTATTTGGGATGAAATTGAGAATGGAGAATTTGCTTCTTGTTGGCAAAGCACTGTGGTATCACCGCGCGCATAGAAATTTGGAAGATAAAATATGATAGAAATCTTGGAACTCCATAAATTTGTCCGTACTTTCAGAACTTACATAAAATTATATTAATTTATTATAGATAGTAATAAAATTAAGATAAAAATATGTATTAAAATTAACTATGATTTTTTTTTCTGGTATGATTAAGTAATAGGAGTAACAAAACAGTTCATGCAAAGATAGATTTCACATTTTCGTTAAGTTGATATAAATATTACGTGTGAGTAATTTTTTTTTTTTTTAGGAGGTCTAGGGTTTGTTGTTAGATTGCTTGTGATTTGGTTTTGTTAACCAAAACAATTGGAAGTTTTCATTTGGAATGATCAATAACTGGGCTGTCAAGTTAAGCACATTACACATTCCATAATTTTAAGTTTGATTGGTCCCCTTGAATAGGTAATTGGGTGCAACTGCTTCCTAGTTTTTGGATCAAACTCAACAACTTAATTAGTGCTAGATTTTCTGTCAACCCTCTTGGCGTAATTCACCAAATTTCGTAATTTAAGTAAACTCAATTAAGGGTTAATTATAAGGCATCCAAAACAGCTAATTATATATATATAATTATGTTCAAGGGCATCTTAGTAAAATTTGTGGTCTAAAATAAATTTTAATAGGCCTTTAGTATATATAACATATACACACGCACAAAAAAGTAAGTGTTGTCTTTTCTCAACTTTTTTCATAGAAATATTTTTAGTGTAGTATTCTTGAAAGACATAAATCATTTAACTTTACATAGTAATATTATTATTTATAATAGTAAGAATTAATTCAAGCTAATAAGATGTTAATCATGTGTTTGCAATACATTATCTTAGATATTGTTCTAAACATTTTGTTTATTAATATGAAGAATTGATCAATTTAATTCAAAGATCTAAAATATTTATGTTAAAAAGTACGTAGTTTTCCCTTTTTTTATGTAATTTTGTATTTCTTTGTTTATAATCTTTAATATTGTCTCAGAGAAAATAATTAATCATAAAATGTTTTGTTAAAATTGGGACTCATATTTTTGAGGGTCTAAAGCAGAGTCTTATTACCAGCCTAACCCTCATTTAAGCCGTCCCTGTTAATTATTCATCACCATTACAGGTAACTTTTTATGAAGGAGATACATTAGTTTATTACATGTATATATGAGAAAGTGAAATTGTGCAGTATCACATATAACTTATTTACTTCATTTCTTAAACAAAATGTAAATTAGTCTAGTTCATTCAATTTTATAACCGAAAATTCGAACTACGATTCAGTTTATACTTAATAGCTTATTAGCGTTAAAAATATGAATAGGTTGTGTCAAATCGTCAAATAACGAACCTTGGTCAATAATCTTTAGTCATAAATCTTAGTCAGCGTCAAACTTACACTTTGTAACGTACACAGTAATTTTCATTCGTTTATTCATGCAATAATTATGATTGCCCTCTGCCATTAATCATGATACACCAAGGGCGAGTTATAGTAAATAGTTTTGGTTGAAAACGTCGCAGTGCGTGCGAGGTACAATATAGTACCGCTACCCCGGAAGAAAAAGAATATATATGTATTTGGAGTATTATTTTTTTCAAAAAGAATACCCCCTTCATATCCATTTATTTGATGCACTTTGATTGATTTTTAAGAAATAACGGAGTACTTTTGAAATTTGTCTAAAATAAATTGTAGGTATTTGTGTGGTTCTAAATCATCTCGTTAAAGGTAAAATGTGCATTTAAAGTTAATTGTTACTACTAAATAAAGAAAAGTAACATTTCTTTTTTGGATGATTAAAACAATAAATCACATAATTTGATACATAAAAAAATGTATTTGTACAATATAGTCGATGCTGCTTGCGCTTACGTACATAATATAAAGTAAATATTAATGTGAACATTGATTTGGTATATGAAGAAAGTCTTAGAATCTCACATTTCCAGCCTCGACTTGTGTATACAAGCAGAATTATGATAATAATACATCCCTAGACAGTCAACGTCTATACGGCGCAAAAATTATAGAGTAGCAGGTGGAGGTCAACACTATACAAAATTATAGAGTAGTACTAAAATTGCTACTAGATTAATGTAACAATCTTAATATTGGGGGGTTAGTTGTAACAGTTTGACAGACAAAAGTGATAACATGCATACTTTAGAATAAAGAAATAGAGGGGGTCATGATGAAAGTGGAATAGCCCATAAGTAAGTGGGGTGGACATAGGATGCTTCCCATATATGTGTGTTGGCTTCATATCAATGGTAATTTACTCTTTTGAAAACTTTGGCTAAGGAAACATGACCCACTACTTTTCGACGCCCCATGTGACACTTCCATGTTCACAAGCTTCCTAATTTTTTGTCCTCATTTACAATTTCACATTGCCCACATTTTACTGATGAGATTTTACTGTGTGATAAAAAATACTCTCAATTCACAAACAAACAACTTGGGAGATGCTGTATTGACAGGGGATGCAATTATTCGGCAGTGGGTGCATTTGTTTGTTAATAGAAGTAACTTTGGTCTCACACGACTCTAAACGTAAGCTCATGATGAGATTCTAATTACATAAAAAGACAACATCTCATTCTTTTACATCAGTGTGAGACATTCTAACATATGGATATTTGAAATTCAGACAATATAACATAAAGACCCAATATTAGAAATAAAAAAAAAAAAAAAAAAAGATGTTCGATATAACTCAATGTCAAATATTATTTCACGAATCATGAGGTGATAATTATTCAAAATTATATAAAGACAACGACATTCTAACGTCTACTGCCTTGAACCAGTAATACAAGAAATAAGATTCTTGTTCCAACTTTCTATGACGATCGTTTTATTCATTAAACACCACAAAAAATAAGTGTTTTCGTACTCGTTACAAAAAAGTGATAGTTTTAGCGATGACTCATGTAAATGCCACGAAGCGATATTTTAATGCTGACTTGTTTCAAATTTCTCTGTCCAGCTAAAATATAGAAATCGATTGAAAGGGTATACCCGTGACGAATAAAAAAAATGTTGTGAATAACATCGATTCTGCATTTATCGCTTAGAACCCTAGATCCACCTTTGTGTATCGAGATATTGGGTCCAGGTAGGGGCCAAAGTAGTCTTCAAGATACGGGTTCCAGCAGAATTAAGTAGCTTTGGCCTCAGTTGATGATATATACTAATGTTAAGAAGTTCATTAAATATTTAAAAATATTAAATTTAGAATCTAGTTACTAGCACTTTTTCGTCCTAGAATTTAAAATTCATAAAGTTCAAATTCTAAATCCATCCGGTAGTGTTAGGACGATAAGATTCATCTGTAGCTCTTATCATCTATAGTGCAATAATTAAAATAAGAACTTTGTTGACTCTAATCCCAATTCAATAGTTTAATGTTTCAGACATTACAATTTACGAGTAGTTTAATGTTTCAGACATTACAATTTACGAGTATGCACCCATATATAACCTCGAACTCGAATAGTATAATGCGTTTTACACGCAAGAGGAAAAGCTTAAAAACAATGTAAAAATGTACTGTAGTAATAAATAAAGAAATAATATATCGTATCAGTGTCGGTTGCCTTTGGCAACTTTGGTCTTTGACAGCTCCGTGAAATATTGTTTATTATTGCATGTGACTGTTTGTAAAATAATGTGTGGGGCAGTTGCAAAATGGTTAAAAGCACTTCTCTTTGTTTGTTTTGTTCCATTTGCGTACACTCAAGTACTTCACATCTTCATCAACCTTGTCAGTGTTGATCACTAAATTGTATAACAAAGTCCAATAATTGCGTCAACTAATTAAAGTTAGCTAGCTATAGAAAAATATCCATGTTAAGCATGAATTGGTTACTAGATGAATTAATGAAGACGTTTAACCAATTAAAATTGATCAAGTTGCATTCTTGTGAAAAAATTTAACACCATGACTAAATAAATCTTAAATTTATTTAGCTTTAATAGTATAGATGAGCTGGAATTAGGATCCACCCTATCATATATGGAACAATGAACATCATAGTTAATCCTTACTATACGTGAACATCAATTGAATATGGAATACGAAGTTATAGCAAATGTCACCACTTTTTTTTTTTTTTTTTGGGTAAATAACATGATGTATTATTCTCGAATTGTTGATTTACATGCGAGTGGCAATGGGGCAAAGCTGGGGGGAATCTTATTGTGGGCCGAGTCCTTAATGACATGAGAAAAATAGATAAATAATATATGTAATTTTAAGAAAAAAATAGAAGATTTGACATAACATGATTAGATGCAAGCAGGTAGAAGAATTTTCTTTAAAAAAAAAAAAGTTGATCTAATAATTTTTAATATAATTGAACAGACAGGACAGATTGTAAGTGAACAAAATCATACATAAAACAGAATGAGATGCGATCTAACGAGACACCCCACCCTATTGTCATCTTTTAGTGCATGATTTTCATGAAGAACTATCTAAGAAAGAGGAAAAGCTATAGAGTGGCGTAATGAACTATCTTCATTTTCCCTTTTTCTCTTTCTTTTTTGTAGAATTTATTGCTTTCAGCTTGGAAAAAGTGGATGAGGATTATGAAAAATAATATTATATATATTGAAAGGGAATTGAATAACATATTAAATGCTATCATCACCATAAATATATTATCAAATAATATCAATATATCTATCAAAAGAGATAAAGGACAGAAAAGACGACAAGTGATTTGATCTTAACGTCTGGATAGAGATATTGAGAAGCTACTACATCTGACGTGCCTTGGTTATCCTTACAAGTTTCAATTCATTCATGGATAAGTTTTCAGAATCAAAAGCAATGAGACAATATGATAAGCCAACTGGTGAACTATTTAAGCAGTTAAGATGTTATCTTACTAACGATATTTGTGTGCCAATTATTCTGACCACAAGCTAGTGGTCACTCATGTCTTAATCATGATACTAACAGATTTACATTGTGGCATTGTCCAAACCAAATGCTTGCTTTGATTGTTGGCCTTCACATTTTCGAGCGACCACGTTAACAGAAAATTATACGGTTGATTGTTAAATCCCATCAATGCAAGAAAACTTCAAATACAGTAGCAAAGGGAGTTCAAAAAATGTTTCAAAGATTAGGTTAAACCTTCAACTGCGACATTTTTGCATTTTTTTCCAATTCCCTTAAGTCTCAAATCCTGTAACGGCAGCTGGTCTTAGGGGGTAGGAGCAGAATGTAAAAACAAATTGCAAAAAGAAAAAGAATATATTTGACCAAAATTGTTATCCTGTATTTAAAAACTAAAATTGTTATCAGATATTTTAAGGGGAAAATACAGCAAAATACAAACCCAAAATGACAACTCTCAGCTGTTCTTATCTCCAAATAAAATTAAACTACAGAAAGACTTGTGAATGGTTTAGGATTGGAACCACCTCTTCAGCTGCTTGGAACCCTTCTGGTTACTATCAGTTTGATTAGAACTGTTGTGTCTGAATTTAGATGTATATTGTTCAATAAGCATATCGAGCTTGTCTACGCCATCTCGGCCAACTGGGTCTTTTTTCTTTTTATCCTTTTTCCTATTCCGTAAACTGATATTTTGTTTCTGTTCGTTAGTTTTATCCTCGAACTTCCTTTTTGTTGTTCTCACTGTAATATCTTCTTTATGTCCAACCTTGGGAGTAGCATTACCTGAATTTTCACTTCCAAATCCACCATGTTTTTTTCCTTCTCGATTGTTTTTTGGCTTCTCTTTTGCACCTCCTAGCTTTTTACCTTCCTTCTTGTTCTTCTTCTCATCTCTTTCTTCTGCAGAGATGGCTCCTTTGACACCTTTATTTTTCGGTTGATCTCCATCTTTACTCCCTGAAACTGATGACACATTGCCTTCACCTGAAGTGGCACCTTTGACACGCTTGTTTTTCGCTTCGTCTCTATTCCCTGCAACTGATAACGCGTCCCCTTTGCGTTTTCTTGACTGTTTATCGCGGGGATCCCGTTCATTTTTGTTGTTATTCGGCTGCATATCTTCTCTGTTCCTGTTAAAACCTTGCTGCTGCTGAAGTTTCTGCCGAAGCTTCATTGTTTGGATATTATCAAGAGCAAACTCCACTATTGGACGATGCTCGGGACCAAAAGTCTCTGCAAATAGATAAGTACTCAGATAAACCAGAAACCTAAAATGCTAAAAGTCACCAGAAATACGTAAGCAATATCTAACAAACAAAAGGCACATACCAGGATTGTTGTTAAGAACTCTCAAAGCCACAAGTGCGTGTTCATGCTCTGAGAACTCAAGAAAAGCTACTCCACGAGAATGATTCTTTGTCACTACTTGTCCTTTTTTCACGTCCTTCAAGAACTTTATCTGCAACACAGGAAAATATAATGAAGTTTCAAGAATAACATAGCCAAACTTCAAAGGAAAGCTCACCTGCCGGATAACAGGCTTTTGCTTAGTAGCACGAGAGGTAACTGCATCAATGCAAAGCGTCTTAAGCTGTTTTTCAGTCATTGACTTTGGAATATTGTATATAATCAGCCGTGTCCTTGACACATGAAAATTTGGGGACTTCAGCTTGACAATCTTCTTTTCTTGCAGCCTATGGGAGGAACTACATTAGCATCACAAGCTATACATAGAACATCTCCACAACTTTTTAAAGCACCTCTGACCCAACAACTACTACTATACCTAGTCTCCAAAAAGTTATAGATGAACTCAGCTTTTTTTTTTTTTTTGGTTGGAGACTGGTAACATGATGAACTCAGCTGATATGAGGTTAACTGTTAGGATATGCATTATCAAAAGCATGTTAACCTTTCAAAATTCACCATTTTGAATATAAGAAAAAAACCCTGAGAAGCTTACCCCTTGCGCTTTGACATATCACTCATTGAAACACCTTCGGCAGCTGGGGTGCCCTCCAAAATAAGACCCTCCTGTTACAGAACAGAATCAGATTACATCCACATTACCTTAAAATCTCTTGTAAAAAGAAAAATGCCGAGACGGCATTACCAATAGAAGCCAACCTTTGCCAGGTAAAGGTTGCGATGGTCATTATCCTCCTTTTTGGTCTTCTCCAACTCCTTATCATGAGCAGCTTTCTTGTCCAAGGCCTTCAAAATCTTTAATTGCCGACCCTTCAGAAAGACACCTAAACCGTCCACATCACCGGCAGCGGAAATAGCAGCTTCAGCAGATGCTGCTGTTTTAAATTTGAGAAATCCAGTACCCCTTGGTCGCCTGCAAGATGTAAAATAAGTTTACTTGGAGCCATTAGACAACAAAGTGTAAACACATAGAAGAGCTCATACCTGGTGATTCGTTCAAGAACGGGAGCAAAGTACTCCACTTCACCAAAAGCAGAAAACCGTTGTTTGACTTCTCCATAATCAGCATCAAAAGGAAGGTTGCTAATGAAAATTGTCCCCTGCAGATCATCTGCTCCCTCACTCTGCATAGTATTAGTCTCTTTGCCCGTGCCTAAACCGTCATCTAGTGCTTTATTCGGAGTAGATGCATCCAGCGCTTCATCCAGCGGGAGAACAGTTTCAACTTCCTTTCCCTGCTTGGGGGGGTTTGAAATATCATTTGTGGAAGTAGCTGGCCCTATTGAAGTTGGAGAAATGAAGTTCTGAAGAACTTTTTTCGCAATGTTTGCTTCCTCATCAAAATTAAATTCGGTCTGAATATCTTCTTCTAAAAGGTCGGAGTCATCTTCGTCCCCTTCAGCTTGCTGAGATTTTCCTTCAATGTCAATGTCTTCATCCTCGGTATCGCTACCACTATTATCTTTTGCGCTCTGTTCTGCAGAAACAATAGTGTACATTGAATTATTCCCGAACTCATGAAGCAATACATTTAATAGCATAAACAAAGTAACTGGCATAGCATTATAACATCATCACCAACATGACAAAGAAAAGGAAGAACTAGCTGCGGAACAGTTTAGATGAATATGAAATGACAACCACCAAGAATTCAACATTCTCTAAATCAGACCTAACAAAGGTTTAAAAAGGAAAATAGCGAGAGGGCTGTCCTTAATTATACCCTTGAACACTAGAAAGAGGAAATGACGCAGCACCTTGTATAGTTGGCAATTTCAAGGTTGATTTAAGGAGGTTGGATATGGGATGCTAAAAAGTGAAGCACAAATACTTCGATAAAAGTACAAAGAGAAACATTTTGAGGAAAAAAGGATAAGGAGCTCTAAAAGCATTGATCAACCAACAATGATAAGCTCTCGTGGACAAAAACCCCAAAGTACCTAAACTATTGGTAACAGGTCTCCACAAGTAACCACTTATCCCACATTAGGTACCCAGACACCGAAGGATATTTACATTCATTCAACTTCAACTTCAGTCCTCAATGAACTTAGATCGCTTCCTATATAGAGAGGAGAAATTTTGGAGACCAGGACTTCAAGGAACCAAGCAAAGCAAGACTTGCACACATGGATCTTAAAACAAATCAAAACTGAACCCGACTCGAGACATGAAGATTTTGGTAAGGCATACGAAACGAAATTAGCATTCCAAACACATCTGACTAACAAAGCCAAAGAAACTAAGATATGTTAAGAAGTGATCATCCATCTTTGTAGCAGGAGCAGAAGTATCTTAATTATAAATTATAGCCCGAAGAATGCAACAACCTACCAAGGCATAATTGCCATTTTAGTTTCAGCTTACACTAGACGGGTCTGAGTCCATTGCAGCTCAATGCAAAATTGCCTTTTTGTTCCTCATCTTGTCGAAAATCTGATCCACATACCACTTGAAACATACCTTGACTTGGAGCAAGGAGAAGAAAATGAAAAACCTATGGCTCGGGGGATTTTCTAAAAGCTAAAAAGCACCACATATAGTTACCAAAAAAAAAAACACCACATATAGATTATCCGTGTTAATTTTCTGTCTCAGGTCTGCTCACTATAATATTCTTATCAAATTGGGGATTTCTCAAGTACACTCACAAAAAATTAATAAGATAAATATAGCCAAAGAATTTTAAATAATTAACATAAGCAGCAAATCTATACCCTGACACGATTCAATGGTGTATTAACTTCAGAGTTTGATAAAGTAAATAATTTTATCAAAATTTTGGGCACAAAAAAGCCCGTATATATTAAGTATACTAAAAAGTAGGAGCCACGTTAGTACTTCATTTCCATGCCTAAGATAAATTTGCTCAATATGATTAGATTAAGCAAATGATAACATATCTAGCAAACTATAACAGGATATTCTCGGACAAAAAGAGAGACGCTTACCATCTTCTGCAGTTGCTGAAGATTGACCACCAGATGCATAAACCTTTTTGGAGACGGCCCAATCAACAGCAATAGTTCGTTTACTCATTGTTTTCCCATTAAATGTCTTAATAGCCTAAAAAGAGATATATAATAGCAAAATTAGGAGTTAGACTAGATAAGAATCCAAAGGTATAACCAAATAAAACTTCACAGTGGTGCAAGCTCCTCCGGTATATTGTAAGCATAAATTGGAACCACTAGAGTTTTGTGATTTTTATCAATTGCATATTCCTTATAAAAGAGAAACTCTGATCATCCTTATGTGTTGCTCGGACTCGGGTGCGGATGTCGGATACGGGTACGGATCTAGAGGTCGGATTCGTCACGATCTAAATTTTAAGATACGAGGGTACGGATCCTGGTACGGATAAGGGTGCAGGGATTTGGCAAAAAATAATTCAAAATCCTAAAAATAGAGTTATAAAACCTAAATTTTGAGATATTATGTGGAAAGCTTGAGGAGAAAATATTGATCAAGAGGAGAATCTCGAAAGGAGATAAAAGGAAAAGGAGTGACATAGAAATTTCTATATACAAGTTATTCCATTTTCTTCAATTTCACCATAGCTTTTTGTTTTGATTACATAAATCATTGAATCTGTCCGGAATTTCTCCCTCGATTTTGGTCAAAGTACCCAAAATTGGTTGACCAGATCGGGTACGGATCCCACACCCACACCCATGTCGTGTCGACAGGGGTGCGGCACCGAAAGTGAAGAGTCCGAGCAACATATATTCAAAGATGCAAACTAAAGCAAAAAGTATGATTCTTCACCATAACAAGGAAAATGTTCAATAAGCCTTAAAGCATGTAATGGTTATGTTTGAGATGATTCACTAATTTGTGCTGCAAAAATAAGATGATATCACAAAAGCAACCTATGTATAGAGAGTAAACATGGAGAGCAGCTACATTTAGTCGTGGTATTACACCAAATGTCACAGTGAGAGGTCAATTGTCAATTGTACTCTCCCTTACCTCCTTCCTCTTTTCACTGATGCCATGGGCAGTTTATTGACAATTCTGTCTGACCCTTATTCTCCAACAGCATCACAGTACATCTCATAAATTCCAAATAGTACACTATAAAAAACTTGCCAGAAGACCAAGATTACCTAATACATAGATCACTGGTCCCTGGAATTTAAAAGAGTTGACAAATTGCTAACGAACTTACTGTAATTGGCCAAAGGTAGTCTTCTTTAGACCATACCTTTGTTGATAACCAAGAAATCCCCAAAATGGCCATCTGGTGCATGGTCAGAGACTGTGTCATGGACGCCCCATCCCCCTCAAATCCTTTTAGACTTAAATACCAGATTTTGGTCCAAAGAAGGGTTCGAACTCGTGACATGCGCCTAATGCACACATCACGCTCTATGCTATTACCATGAAACAAAGCCCCGGGGGCCTTATTTAGACCATACCTCATGGTGCTTTAAGAGACCTTTCTTGAAAAAATTAATAACCGCATTAAGAGAATAAAACAGGCTTAAGATAGTAATGCAAAGAAAACATTAATCCGACTAATTTTTTTCTAGCTGGATCGAATTTTAAAAATGAAGAAAAAAAAAAAAAAGAGAGAGAGAAACAGAAATTGGTGCTCCCTCTATCCCAATTTATGTGGCACACTTTCCTATTTAGTCTGTCCCAAAAAGAATGCCACCTTTCTATATTTAGAAACAATTTAACTTAATGAGATAATTTACAACCACACAAATACCTAAGACTTGTTTCAAACCACAAATTTCAAAAGTCTTCCTTTCTCTCTTAAACTCCATGCCTAGTCAAATAGTGCCACATAAATTGGGACGGAGGGAGTATTAAACTGTAAAAGAGAATAACTACAAATTGGATAGCCAAATGTAGGTCCATAACACTATAAATGTCTCCGGATTGATGAATGGAATTTGCAACTTGCTAGATTAGCAAATCGTGAAATCTGAGCAGACAATATCAAAACGAAAATCTGTTTCGATGTAATTCTGAAACTTCAAAAGCGGCATTAACATCCTTATGGGCTTCATTTCTTTGAGGATGAGAGAAATTTCAGAAAGCACCTAAAAGCATATTCATCAATTCTTTGAGACATATGCATCTCCACAATTCACTTTCTATCACACTTTAAAAGCTTCTCAATTTCAAATAGAAGAAAGCTTTTGAATCAACCAATTTAAAGCTTTATTAGTAAAGTTACTTGATATGAATGTGAAGTTCATACATTCTCTGCATGCTGCTTTGACGTAAATTTGACAAATGCAAATCCCTTTGATGACCTGCAAAATTCTAACTAATGGTTACTAGTGGCAATTAACAATGACAAACTTTAAGTTGTAAAGGAAAGTCCCTTACCCTGTCTCAAAATTCTTAGGAATAAACACATCCCACACGAAGCCAACTTTTGAAAACAGATCTTTTATCTCATTCACTTTGGCCTATGTTTGATTGTCAAGCTCAAAGGTCAGAGCTCTGTTAGCACACATGAATACAATGGAAATGGTACACTAAAGTTGGATTAGCTTATGGAATAGACATGATAAAGTAAAGAGCAGAAGGAAAGACCTTAAAAGGAAGATTCCTCACTATAAGTTTCCACCTTTGAGTCTTTGAGCCCTGCTCAGAAACGTATTAGTTAGAAACTGCAATCGATCAGCTAAATATAACTCTTCTTACAAAATTAGGCAGCTTGAAAACTGTGTCCAATAAAAATGTTTCAAGACCTCTTCCAAACAAGAATGTCGCGGAAGCCATTTATACAAGTTACAGAGTGGGCAGTGATGTACGCAAGATCTTTCTCAAGAGGTGTTGACGTTTAAACTTCACAGAAGCGAATGATGGGCAAGTCACTATAACGAAAACATATTTTTTTATTTAAAAGAAGCACATCAAATCATATTAAATTGTATTTCAAGGTCGAAAAGGATCTTCTTGAAGATATGCTCATTTAATTGCAACATGGTATTCAAATGATATTAATTGTTCATTTTTTCCTCCTATCAGATTTAAGAAAATTAATCAACTCCTTCACTTTGTCGATGTTGTTCCAATTCATTGGCCATTTCTGTCAAGTCAGATGGACTATGAAATATTGAACTTAGTTTCGAAAGCTTGGAAGATGTTTTAGAAAATATCTCTCAATTGAAATATAAGCTGAACTACAAATTAAAATATCAATTGGAGAAACTCTAAGCGGGTGTTTTGACATAAAAAATGTGAAATTTGAAAAAAAAAAATGTATTGAAAAATGTTGAAAATGGTATTTGGAAATTGGAGTTTTGTTTGGACATGAGTACAACTCGGAAAATTGTTGAGTTTTTGTGAATGATTTAGAGTGAAAAAATAAAAACAGGTATTTCGAGTTTTTATATTCCGGAATTCAAGTTGAATTCCGGAAATTGTAACAATTCTATGTCCAAACATGATTCCAGAATAAAATTCAGGGAAAAAGTGAGAATTATCCATGGCCAAACTGCCCCTAAATAAATCATAGAATTCAACCCAAAAATGAAAACAACGAATGCGTTCACAAAATTCTAACCAGAAAGAAGAAGAAAGGGAAACATGTAGGGAGACACTTGAAAACTGAACAATAGCCACCTCAATCCCCAAAAATATCTAATTGCAGAGAAAGATGATAGTTTGTTGAATTATGATTTAATTTGATAAAATAACTTAGCTCTAGAAGCATTCAATATTTGTTGTAACTATATTATTCCAATTCATTCTCAGCCAATAGGTTATTTGGTTTAGTTTGTCTTTTTCAGGAGAAAGGGTTAGTGGTACAAGCCACGGTGATAATTATAGCAGGCTCAAAATATAATACAACACACGAAATGCAAGTTGCAAGAATCAAACCCTTGCCCGCACACTGAACATTGAGGCGATCAACCAACGAACCAGGGAGATACTTGGCCGCAAGCAGTGTCATTTTAAAGCTGTTATATCACAATCTCTTGCATAATTTTTATACATATTATTTAGTAAAGTTTTCTGACGAAGTGTTGTCACGTGAAACCCTTCAACCAAGGTGCATCTGCCCCTGGTGTGGGAGAGATAAAGGTAAAATGAGGCAGTTCTGATAGGGACCGCCAGTGGATGCTGTATAGGAGTAACATGGAAATCCTAGGCTTGAATTGCAGTTACACAACTTGGTGTGAGCCCATTTGCTCTAGCCTTGTGGGTAGGATTATCTTGGCAGCCTGTGTTGTTGACTGGACATGTGGCGCAGTGGATTAGTCAAGGTACATGCAAGTCAACCCAAATACCACCGACATCAAAAAGGGACACCGCTCAAATGGGAGTTATAACATGGAAAACTATGAGGAATACCCACTGGGAACTGATTGACACGGTAAGTAAAGAGAATCACTCATATGTTGACTTTCAGCTGCTTAACATTTTCTCCTGGTCAACAAAGCCTAGCAATAATTAAGCAGAACAATAAAAACTTGAATCTAGCTAGAGAATTATAATTATTTAGCAGGAAGGACAATGGAATTTTCATTTGGAAGCCGCTAGCTCATGCTGGCTAACATCACCAATTTTCAGGCTAAGAAGGAGCTGCCCAGCATTGTAAAACCAAATAGGGCAGGTGGGTGGGGGTGGGGTGGGGGTGGGGGTGGGGGGGTGAATCGTTGCTAGAAATAATAACAGCTTCAAGACAGAAGCAGAAAGGAAACATTCTTCAAAGTCAGCCTAATTCGCACAAGTGACATTCCCATATTGATTTTATTTATTCTAAAAAAGCCAATGATCGAGGACTTCTTCCTAAGCATTACATTCCCTTGGTAAGACAGTCTCTTTGCACACCTGGAGGAGGATTTATGACTTCAATTCCTGAATGTCTGCATTATTGGTAAATAGTAGGGGTGTGTTTTCTTTAGCCCTTGGGCATTTCTATGACGGACTTGAACTTCATTACTGACTCAAGCATTTGATATACCACCACTATTTTTATCACTGACGATTATACTGTTATTGTCTTCACTGAAAGGAACAATGGTCGAGGTGAAGCAATAAGTTGTTTTGGACGTACCACAGCAAAACTGTATAAACCTTCCCCTAGGGAAGCCAGATCACATGACAGAAGCTAATAAAAAACAGAAGCATCCAATTATCTGAAAAAAATGACAGCAACCTAACCTCTCCACCAAGTTGGCGTGCCCAAAGAGTTGTTCCGTGTACTTCCTTTTGGTGTAATGATGCAACACAAGCTTGAGCTGATTTGACACTAGGGAAAAGTACAGATGAAGCATCCATTTTACAACCATCGTGTGCTAGCCCTAGAATATTCATAGATTTGTAACACATATCAGCAGCTAAGTCAAATAAAATGTATCTTATAAATTTCCTTGAAATCCATGATCTAACTTGTTATAAATTTCCTTGAAATCCATGATCTAACTTGTTTCTTCTAAGGTAAAAGTAATCACTTCAAAGCCAAAATCCTCAACAGCTTATTGCTGATTTAATCCATCGAGATCACAAAACAAATTAAGTAGTACTAACTCAAAAATTGTAGACTTTAGGTAAAGTATATTTGCTAAAGAGGCCTTAATCATCAGTCCAGAGCTAAAGGATAAAAGACTGCCATTATCCAGTCCACAATAAATGTAATTGAGTGCTGAACCTCGACATATTGAGAACAAAGCAATGAGATATTCTTAACCGCTTCAAGCTAAGCACAAACATTGGTAATCCAAGTTAATAACCTGTTTAAATGAACATTAAATTATATAAGGAAAGAGATTTTGCGAAACAATTTTGGAGACCTTGCATGGTCAATGACTAACAGAGGAATCTGAAAGAGAGAATCAACCTTTATATACCCAATACCGAGTGAAAATTTGACCAGGAAATTGAACTAAGAGATTATCAAGGAATTCGACCTTATGGAGATATTAAGCCCGGTGCAAAGAGTGTAAGAATGTGTACTTGATTGAGCAATTGCCTTTTGAAGAAAGGATTGCCTATTTAATAGAGATGTAAGCATACCATAGCTACTAAGACCTTAACTCGTTCTTTACATACATAAGAGCTTTTTGATGGCTTACATAAATAAGAATTTATGTCAGAGTACTTTCTTTTCCCCAATACTAACTCTAGCTATTTTCCTTCATTATGTAAAGGATCAGATACACACATTGAAAAACAAGCACATTGTTTTTTAAGAAAAGATTAATGTTAAAGAAAGTCATTACGGGATTAAATATGGTTCATGAAAAAACTCTGATAGCCTGTGGAGTCATTACGGGATTAAATATGGTTCATGAAAAAACTCCGATAGCCTGTGGAAGCAAAAATGGATGTCCCAAAAAAAAATGAAAAGTGGAAGCACATATAAAAGGTTTTACCATTATTCTCAATCTCTTCTTTTGGAAGAGGGTAAGTAACAGAACATATGGTGCCACACTTTGCCGCAAGCTGGTGAGCCTCTTTTGCCATATCCACATTTACAATACCTCCTATTATAACTGTCCTGGCAACCCTGTTCAACATGAAGGAAGACATAAAAAGGTAAATAAAGGAGTTATGTCAGTCAACTAGGGGAAAGGAAAAACTACACAATCACTATTGAACATTAAAATGTGCAACTTCCAATTGTCAAACAGTGATGTGGTATGGCTGAGTTCTTTTGATAAGTAACAATTAGTTAGTCTGGGAAAAACTCCCTTCTACAAGTGATACAAAAGGTAGACCACCTAGACAAGAATACGGTTCTTTAGAAAAGACACTCAACCATCTCTGCAAACAGGAAGGTGCATTGAAAAGAAAAGGTTATCTCTGAGCTATACAAGATCCTTTTTTGCCCCCCTCAAAAGTGTGATATGCCTGCGATTTTAATTAAACAATCTAAGCTCAATAGAAAAATTGCTCTTGAAAGCCAATAATCACTTCTAGACAAATTCTAGATGAATCTACAGCTACAAACTTTAGCTCTCAAATAACTGTGTGTGCACACATAACATTTTATATTTGGTAAATGAGGGAGATTAAAAAGGTCACAAGTGATTATTAGTTTAAACAAAGGTCAATATACCTTAGCACCTAAATAGTGCCTAGACAGACACCAGCATCATATCTGACACAAGAACTCCAAAATTAGGAATAGCACTAGTCCACCAAAGATGAAAAGAATCTTTTTTTTTTTTTTTTTTTTTTGATGACATGAGAACCCGCAGCCGCTACCCTTTGGGTGCGCACAGGGTAAACCCAGCTTCTGTGCAGTAGCTCGCAAACCACACAGAAGAGGTAACATGCACTAGGCAAGCCCGGTGCGACGAGCTCGACCCGGAGAGGCAAATCCCCTCTGTCGTGGCGGGGGGGTTCGAACCTGAGACCTCCATTATGAAAGCCCCATGCTCAACCAACTGAGCCACCCTTGCGGGTATGAAAAGAATCTTGAGTAACAATGGATAATCTTCCTTCAGCAATTTATAGAAGATTAATCCACCATTCCAATTTCAAAAAAAATTAATCCACCATTCCCTTGAATTTGAGGACTTCATATTTGGTCCTTAAAAATAGTGCTAAAATACTGTTTCAAAAAAATAGTGCCAAAAATACAACAAAAGCTCCGGAATACAATTTGTTTGGGACTGAGATATCGTTGTTGGTGTTGTTGTAGCGATACCAATTATTATCAACAAAAATTGACAGTTTCCAAAACAATATTTATAACTAGGTTAAGCAGAATATTTTCAGAATCAAGAAAAAAACAGCGACATTTAACAAATGAAAGTGCAACAATATCAAATACAAAACAAAGTACCTTTGCTTTCCTGAATAATTTCCTTCATCAGCTGCAGCATTGGAAAGCAATGCAGCCTTTCTTTTTCTAGTTGGTTTCCCTGAGATTTCTGTCAACATTAAGTTACACTGTCAGAGGCTGTTAATAAAATGAAATCCTACGACCATTGATTGAATTTTGTATTATCGAATAATCTAAGTCACTAATAAATATTGAATTCAGAAATTATTAACTCATATGATACTTATCAGTGAAAGTAGAAGTAAATCGTCTCATTCTTTTTAGAAATAATAGTAAATTGTCTCAATTAATTAATAAATACAAAATTAATGCAAAGTCTTTTCTTGTAGAAGTCTTTTTTGTTGGAGTTAAAAAAAAAAAAATCATTAATGAAAGGGCCAAAATCGGCCGTATACAAGAGGTATACCAAAGAGAAGAAACAAATATTCATTCTATTATTATGTGTATCTAACATAAGTATTCACTTGAGATATCTTAAAATATTTGTTGAAGTACATTTCTACAAATGTCAAAAAAGATTTGTATTAACTGAATATCTAAAATATGTTGGCCCTTAAACTGAGTTTAAGCATTATTGAGACATGTTATATGGCATGGCATGTCTCATTCAAAGCCATTTTCAAATTAGTGAAAAGCCAAGTTGGTTGCCAAAGGTATGTAAAAGACGTGCATTGAATGTATTAAGTGATCCTTTGGTTCTGTCATCAAACACGTTTAATATCTAACAACTTGAGGCATTCAGTTTTTAGTGCATCATTGGGTTCTCAGACAGCATAGATACTAAAAGCCTACATTTATATTGAAAATGACACTTGTATGCTATAGCTCAGAACCTGTTCCCTGAGCGTTTGAAGCTCTTTTGTGCTTAACTGCTTCAATAGGAGGACTATCCTTGCTGTCTTTTGCTTGTGCAGTGCTTTCTACATAATATAATTGATAGAAAAGTCAAAAAGCAACAATGGTGATTTCTGTTAGTGCAATTGTCCTTATTAAATGGCCGCAATTGTCCATTTGAAACTAAAGTATCACGAACCTTTTTCCTGCGGCTTAGAAGCTTGTTTCTGCTCGACTGCTTCAGTAGAAGGACCATCGTTGCCGTCTTTTGCTTGTGCAGTTCTTTCTAAAAAATATATTTGATAGAAAAGTTAAACTATCAACATTGGAGTATTTTTCTGTTAGTGCAATTGTCCTTATTAAATGTGGCATAATTTCCCATTTGAAACTAAAGTATCACGAACCTGTTCCCTGCGGCTTAGAAGCTTGTTTCTGCTCAACTGCTTCAGTAGAAGGACCATCCTTGCCGTCTTTTACTTTTTCAATGCTTTCTAAATAATATAATTGATAGAAAAGTCAAAAAAGCAGCATTTGAGTATTTTCTGTTAGTGCAACTGTCCTTACTAAATGTGGCAAAAAAAAAATTTCAATTTGACACTAAAGTAAGCACAAACCTTGATCCCCCTTCGGTTGCCTTTGTTCACGAGGCGCACGCTGCATAGCTTGTTTAACACCAATTTTCCTTCCTCCAACCATTGATCCATTTTTTAGCTCGATGGAACGGTTAGCATCATCTACGGATGCACTACGATAGCACGTAAAAGGAAGAATAAGTTCCAAAATATACGAGCCACATACACAAGATTGGAAACGTACCACTGAACATGATTCTCCTAAGTAATTTATCAACTACGAAGCAATGCTTCAATCTACAACTTATTTATAATGTCAAATCATGTAAAGTTGGCACCTTGCATTCAAAAATAATAGATCTTTTCCAACATAGACTGCACATTAGACAGAAAACAAAGTTTGGAAAAAGTTCATGTATATTAGGGTAAGAAGAAGAAGAATTCTGAATAATTAAGAACAAAGTAATATATATTATGCAGATAATGAGCAGAGGACAAGAACCCCTTGTAATGGCATAATATATAGATAGACACCTTAACTTGGCCTCAACTGTTAGTTAAACACTCCAACTTTGAGAATGCACATCTAGACACCACAAGTAGTCCCCACTGTGTCTCGTGGACACCCGAGATTGACGTGGCACATAAATTTGGAGGTGTCTAGATGATCATTTTGTAAGTTGGAGTGTTCAACCGACACAGTGGAGACGAGTTGAGGTGTCTCAATGTGCATTCTCAAAGTTGGAGTTTTTAGTTGTCAGCTCAGGCCAAGTTAAGGTGTCTATCTATGTGTCCAAACCACACCATTAATGTCAAGAATGGGATCAGTAATTTTGAGCAGACCAAGACATTCCAACAGAAAGGCAAAAAAAGTAGTAATAAATGCATTTACTTACAATTGGACAAAGCCAAAACCTCTGTGTTCACTCGAACCTATGAACATAAAATTGGAAAAGAGACATTAGAAAGATATCATAAACTTGAGATTGAGTACTTAACTAATTTTCAACAAAGACTGAATCCTAGTAATAAAGGAACAAATGCTTATTAATTACCTATTTTTCTTTCAGCTACAAATAAAATACTAATCAACTGAAAAACAAAACTATAACTTGCTTCTAACAATTGAACTGTAAGTTTTCAATTGAAATTACCTTTATTAGTTACCATAAAGCACCGCCTAATTGGTCCAACTTCACTAAACGTGTCCTCCAACTGCAGATAATTAGTAGCTAAATAAGAACATGATAACTAATTGTGAAGTGAGTATGTATGCATTCTTTTTCCTTTTTTTTTTTGTGCCAAATGGCATAATTTAATTACCTGAGCATTAGTGAAAGAATAAGGTAAATTGTTAACAAAAATGGTGGAAGGTGAATGTTGGCTATCGCCACCAGACATCGTCTTCTTCTTGTTCTTTCCCATTTCGATTGTGAAGAAACCAAACAATGGTTTTTCTTGTTTCTGCGTTAACGAAATTTTTAGGGGTTTATGATACAGGGTTTTTTCGATTTCGGGTTAGGATGTTTTCTTGTGGGCTCAACAGTAATTGGGTCGGGGAAGTGAATTGGGCTTGACCTTTAATGTACTTGGAAGAAATTGCACGGCTTTCCCTTCAAATGGGCTGGTCATTTATTTTGCCCTTCAAATGGGCTGATTTCTAATTTTGGGTCATTTGCACGATTGTTCCTCAAAGGCACTGGCCTTTAATTTTTGGGCCTCAATTTGTTGGTCTTTAATTTTTGGCCTTCGCCTAATACCCCGAGGTTCTGGGTTCGAATCCCGGCTTAGTAAAAAAAAAAAAAAAATTTGCAAGGCAGAGGTTTGTAGCAAAATTAGGCCTATTTGAGCAAAAGTTAGGCTTTAAGGCAAACTTTTTACCCAAAATTAGGCTTTAAGGCAGACTTTTGCCCAAACTCTGCTTGGCAAATCCAAAAATTTTGCCTTGTAAATTTTTTAAAAATTTTTGACTGAGCGGGAGTTCGAACCCGGAATCAATGAGTTTTTAGGGGAAGGACACAAATTAAAGACCAACAATTTGAGGGGGAAAAAATTTAAAGACCAGTGCCTTTGAAGGACATTCGGCGCAAGAAAATGTCTAATTTTTTCCCTTCAAAATCGAACTTATCAGCCTTGAGGAGGGCGGGGGGGAGAAAAATTCTTTAAGAGCGCGGGGCATAATTTATTGAATATTATGATGCGAAAATAAAATTTTATGGCCGCGGAAAAGTTGTTTGTCACGAGGACAAAGTTAAAGAATGACAGAATTGCAAAGGACCCATGTACTTGTGGTTCTGGGTCAATATAAGCCCAAGGCTTAACGAAAGTGGGCTGACATATTGATCGTACTAGCGTTTTCTAACTTCATTTATTTGAATTACATTCTTGAGCAATGAAGTGCAAAAGCCACAAATATATGGTAGGATAGTACATACTACATAAGTGCCGGTAATACTTACATGCACTCAATACTTACACTAAACCAAGCAATGTATACTTGCGGTAAAAAATCAAAGTAAATATATATATATATATATATATATATATATATATCACTTAACCATGATTGAGTGATAAATATTCGTATGAAAAACACATGTCTTGTATTCATTGTTACATATTGACCTAACACAAAACACTTTCAATTACCTGCCTAGTTTTGAAGGACCAAACAAGTAAACCTTGAAATGTGACGCTCGAATGGCTCGATGTCCTAAGTAAATACATACATTGAGATTCTTTTATCTGATGTAATATTTGTATAGTTTGAAAGCTTTGATGTATTATATACCTTATTGTACCGGAAATAACCTTTTTATGGATTTTAAATTTATATGATCATCTATATAAAAGATGTTAAGAACTATGATGTTTAGAAAACTTATACAAGAAGAAAAAAATGTTTGTCTCCAAAAAATCATTTTTTAGTGCTTTATTTTTATTTATTTTTTAGGAATATACCTAAAGGATCTTACAAGTTACAACATCAGTCTTTTCGTTTCTCTTTTCATTTTTCTTTTGGTACGTATTAATTTTGCTCACAGTAGTGATAATATGAACAGTTTCCAATGAGAAAAAAAAAAAACTTTTTAGCAAGATCTACAATCGAAAGTTAATTTTCTTATATAAATGAAAAATGTAAGTAAAATAAAAGAACTTTTTTTTCAAAGAGGAAAAAAAAAGATTCAGTATAATCCAAACATAATTTCAATTTGCAACAAAAACTTCAAGTAAAATTTGCAGACAAAACCAAGAAAATCTGCCTAGACCCTCCGTATATGTCAAAGGCCCTTAACACTGGGGTTGTAAGGTTTATCCACGTCACTGGTTACATCACCCTACGGGTTTTAAGTGTTGATTAAATTGGGATAATTATTAGTACTAATATTATTTTGTGTAGAATTTTAATATTATAGGAGGTGTACGTGTTTGATAATTACAATATAGAGGACGTATCTATAGTTGAATTATATTATAAGGTATGGTATGAATATCCTATTTTAAATCGACGTGACCAATTATTTTCTTGTGCAATAAATTCAAATTTAAAACTTATACATATGTATATATATTTTAATTTTTTTCCAACTATACAGCTATATAATAGTATCATCGAGCTGCCTGCACAGTACTTGCTTTTAATATAACATGAATTCGCCTATATATATTATCTTATTTTAACGCTATGAAGGGGTCCCAATATCTCACCAAGACGTTTGATAATTGAATTATAATTAAGTTACTTCTAATTAAATGAGACAAACTACCCCAGTAGGTAATCAAAACCGCTCTTTCCTATTGACTGCGGCCACGTGTTTAATCAACTAGGTTAAGTTAGGAGTATTCACGTTAAGGTGGCCACGTTTTAAATTTTTTACATATATAATCCCGTTTTAGTTGAAAATCCGACAATCATATCAATAATTTAACGCAAATCTACAAGAAAAAGTCATAGTTGTTTTATTTAATGGTTTTTTTCCTGGATTTACAATAAGCTAAAATGCCGGCCTTTAGGCATATCCTTAAGGTGCGTGAATTTATATAATGTTGTTCAGTGTCAACACTCAACTAACTTTACTAAATTCATTTAATTAATTACTTGTTTTAAACCTTATCTCAATAGATACGTAGATGGTACTTCTATTGGCAATATGCATTTGTGTTTCACGTCATATTGTGGTAGCTAGAGAGGGAATTAATCTATGGATTTAAGTTATATGTACTGACAATGCAAAGATCTTTTATATAATCAATGTAATTTAACACGTAATAACAAATTAAGTTACCATTTTATCAGGTTACCGAATACAATATTACTTATCGTAATTAGAGCTATAACACGCAGAATATAGAATTATTCAAACTGCATCAAATTTCAAGAGTAGCTCGAACCCACGTTATTGCATGAACTTTCCATGTACGTAGCAGAAGTACAGTTTTTGAATCAAAAGGTAGGGCTAAATAGCCTAGCAACTAGCAAGATGCTTTAAAGAGTCCATGTAATTAGTTATCCATTTAAATAAGTTTAGTTAAACCGCTCTACTTAATATTCGAGGAGAATATAGCAAATTTCTTATTCTTTTATCAAATGTGAAATGAGTCAACGACACATGCAGAATAGAGTAATTTATATCTACTAGTCTTTATATACTCTATGGGTACGTGAATTAGTGAAACATGAAATATACAGAGAACTGTAAAACCTGATTTACTTGGTCTAACCCAAAGTTCTATCGTTGGTTAGGATTTAAATAAGGCTGAACTATAGAACTATATACAGGTGAAGTTAATCCTCTATTTGAGTACACACGTTGAATTTCTTGGTTCGTTTGTCTTACTTTTTTTTTTTTAAAAGAAGTGATAGTAAAATTACTATAATGACTCGTTGATTGTAAATATACCTGTAAATAAAAGACAGAATTAATGTACTTTGATGCGGGAAAAAGATAATAATCTAAATAGAAGGAAGCTAGATGGTTATCATCATATGCATGGTTGAACCACGCATGCTACAAGTTAAACATGAAAACTAAAGGGATAAGGCATCATTACCCCCCTCACCTAGTAGCGTTTTTGCTACGACACACCTTACCTAATGTTTGGTCCTATCACCCCCCTAAACTATTTAAAACCGTAATATTTTACCCCCTAAATGCTGATGTGGCAAGGAGAGTGTGTTTCACTCTCTTTGAGAGAGTGAGAAACATAAAAAATCGAAAAACTTAATTTTTTCTTAAAAATTTGTATTTTCTTAAAATATGAATATAAATATAGTTTTTCACATTTTAAAAAAATAATTAATTTTTGCAAAATTTTATAAAAATCAGCTTTTTTTTTCAAATTTTGACAAGAAAAACACTTTTTCCGGATTTTTTTTGAAAAATAAAAGTGTCCTAAGAAAATGAAATCATGAAAATCAAGATCTTTTAAGACATTTTAAAAAAATAATCAAGCTTTCCATATTATTAACAAATCCATTTTTCCATATTTTAAAGAAAAATCGTTTTTTAATTCGCATTTTCGTTTTTTTTTTTTTAAACGGGTTTTAAAAATGAATTTTTTAAAAGAAAAATGAGTTTTTTAATTCGACTTTTCAGTTTTTTTTTTTTTTTTAAAACGGGTTTAAAAATAAATTTTTTAAAAGAAAAATCAGTTTTTTAATTCGCGTTTTCAGTTTTTTTTTTTTTTTTTAAAAAAACGGGTTTTAAAAATAAATTTTTTAAAAGAAAAATCATTTTTTAAATTCTCGTTTTCAGTTTTTTTTTTTTTGTTTTTAAAACAGGTTTTAAAAATAAATTTTTTAAAAGAAAAATCAGTTTTTTAATTCACTTTTTTTTTTTATTTTTAAAAACGGGTTTTAAAAATAAATTTTTTAAAGAAAAATCAATTTTTTATTTTTTTATTCTTAAAAATTGACACGTAAAATTCGAATATTAAAAAAATAAAAATAAATGCACATAGCGTAAGGAGAGGTATGTCACTCCTCCCATACGTAGATGCGTCAGCGTTTAGGAGGTAAAATATTACGATTTTAAATAGTTTAAGGGGGTGATAGGACCAAACATTAGGTAAGGTGTGTCGTAGCAAAAACGCTACCAGGTGAGGGGGGTAATGATGCCTTATCCCAAAACTAAAATTAAAATATTCATCTTCATAGAAAAAAACTTTAAGGTTTAGTACAGGTATTTTAAAACTTATGCTGAAATAATTTCTTTTAACTTGTAAAAGAAAAATATTAAAATAACAATTGAAATATTAATTGCAAAAGTAGCATCATATGTATCAAAAGTTAAAATTTAAATGACCTCACTAGAAATAAAATTTAAATGACCTCACTAGAAAAACATATTTTTCACATATAGACCTTAATTTGTTGAATTTTTTTAAACAAAATACACAACATTAATGCTTAGATAAGATGGATGAGATCATTCCGCCATTAATTAGTGATCCAAGTTAGAGTTTGTGAATAGAAAAAGTCTTGATAGGTATCTTTTAATAATCCTACGCGTCATGAATCTGGAAGCCGATCCAGTGGTTGGAATATAGTTACAAAAAAAAAAAAAAAAAGATTTGTGGGAAGTCATGTATGGTGGATATTGCAACAAAACAAACCTTCCATACATGCTTAAGATGAGAGGAACATAACAGAAGTTGAGGAGTAAGAAAACAGAAACTTATAAAAAATAAGATAAAACAAAGAAGCTAAGGCAGGTTTAGTTTTAGGTCTATGTACCAACTGGTAGTTAGAGATTGCACTCCTTGACCAAACATTAAAAAATAAACTAAATAATTCAAGATACTAAGAATTATCAAGTAACAACAACAACAACTGCAACAACAAAGAAGTTGAAGGATAAAAATCCTATTAAGGAAAAAGATAGAGATTGAAAGTGAAAGCTTATGATTTTTCATGGTAAAGTTCCTTTTCAGTTCTAAAAAGGAAAAAAAAAAAGGACATTTGTTGAGCTTTCATGTAGATATAGAGAGAGAAACAAAGTGGAAAGAGATGTGTACACGTGTGATATTTTGTATGGTTGTGTGCAACTCTCACGTGTGAATAGATAAAATGATGGATAGAGAGTATATGATAAGTAAGTACTTTAGAAAAGTACTACAAGAGTGATGATTTCTTGTACTACTAGTTAGGAGCGTTAAATATTTTTTTAATTTCTTGGGTCTTTGGATTTTCTTATTTCTTGGTCATATTGACTTTGTTATGCCTGAGAACTAGAAAAAGAGTTGATATTTGAGTATAGGGATCAGAGTTTTTGCTTTCTAGAAATCATTTTTTGGTCGATCCAAGCTTTGCTGTTCCCCAGAGAAGACACAAATTTTGCAGGTTTTCAGGTAAAAGATTATTATACTAAATAAATTTCTTTACTTTGACTTTGTTCCTATCTTCTCTAAAACAAATGGATTCTTGTCAGCAGGCAGTAAAGAAGAAAAGAGATGCATAATTTTAAACAGTAATTCCCAGTTTGCTACTTTCATGTGACTATTATTGGGAAGTGGTTGCTGCTGAGTTTTAATATTGAATGGGTTCAGAACAAATTATCTGTTACAGGGTATTGTTTCTTTTAATGGATTCTCAACTTTTTGGTATGCATTTTTTGTTTTGGAAGGTATAAGCACTGGGAAAGATGGTTGCTTCAATAAGTTATTGGTCATTATTAATGTTTGAGTTGATTTTGAGTTTAGGTTGAGTCGAAAACTGAAATCACTTTAATTTTCTTGAAGAGACCATGTAAAAGTGAAACATATATAGATTAAACATGTGCAGCAGTTGCAACAGCTTTTGAAGTTTGATATTCGTCGCGTCTTTGATCATGTTTAGGTATCATCCTCCTAGAGTTTGAAATTTGTGAATTGCACTAAAACTTCGATAAGAGTTCAACCGATATGTTAACTAATTAATTTCATGTTTCTGCATAGTTTAGTGCCACAGTGCTTGTCATTTTCGTGTCAATGATATCTTAACTTTCTGCAGGAGACTGTAATTGGATAGTTGTAACTCAATAATTATTCATCTTCAAGTAAAAAAGTTATCGAGAAATTACCAAGGATGGCAACTTATATTCCTAGTCCAAACAATCAAAGAGATGCTGAAACATTTCAATATTTTAGGCAATCTTTGCCTGCTTCTTATTCAGAAGCTTCAAATGCTCCAGAAAACATGATGGTGTTCATGAACTATTCCTCTTCCGGGGCATATTCAGATATGTTGACCGGTACTTCCCACCAACAAAACGGCTGCATCGATATCCCACCAACATCACAACAGGAAATATTATCGAATCTTGGAGGATCGCGGATGGGAATTCACGATTTTTCCCTCAGTCTTGGCTCCAATATACCATCCGCAATTGGAATTTCACATGTCCAATCTCAGAATCCTAACCAAGGTGGTGGTTTTACTGTGTCATTCATAGATGATGATAGTTCCCAATCAAAACAACAAAGAAATGCAGATTATTTGCCTCCGGACTTTCACAACTCGGATGCTATGAAAGGGTATAATTCTACATATGGTACGTCGAGTATTGGAAGGACCATTCCCAACTCAAAGTATTTGAAAGCAGCTCAATATTTGCTTGATGAGGTTGTTAGCGTCAGAAAGGCTATCAAAGAGCAAAATTCTAAGAAAGAGTTGACAAAGGATTCCAGAGATTCTGATGAGGACTCAAAAAATAAATCATCAGATCCTTCTCATGAGTCGAAAAACAACCAAAGTGAACTTTCAATTACCGAGAAGCAAGAAGTGCAGAACAAACTGACCAAGCTTTTATCAATGCTGGATGAGGTATGACTCATGGAAATTAGTATTTTGTGTATCAATTTTGGGGGTTTTCAAGTGTTCTTGTGGCATGTATTTGCTGATTAGTCTAGGGTTTTAATCCTCTACACCCCAATTTCTTTTTTTTTTTTTAATTGATAATTGCGTAAAAGGAGTCAAAGTAGGCAGCAGGGCATTTAACTTTCCATTGAATAACTTGTCCAAGAGGACCTTTAACTGAATTATAAGTGCTTCTTTTGATATATTACTATGTGACCGAAGAAATTATGATGGATAAAGCTTCTTATCTGATGGAACTTCGACTTCCAGACAGCATTTAGAAAGCTCTTCGTAAATATATTTTCCATGAATTTGGTAATAATAGAGAGTAAACTGTTATAATAGTATCATTACTATGTTTCGAGTGAATGGCTTCTCTACCTTTACAAGGTAAGGGTAAGGTCTGTGTACACTCTACCTTCCCCAAACCCCACCTGGTGGGATTATGCTGGGTATGTTGTTGTTGTTGTTGTTAACTGCAGTAATACAAGATATAATCTTGGTCCTCAGATTCACCTGTCCATGTTGACAATGATGGTTGAAGAAATTTGAACTAATGAACTGTTAATTCAAAAGCAGCTGTAGTCATTTCTTGTCCTCTTTTTGCCTCCCTCTTTTTCATTCTCTTGCTAGAATGCCATTATATGTGTAGCTTGGTAGCTAATATCAGTGGCATAAATTTGTGGAAAGGCCTGAAAAATGTTCAGTTTCTTGAGCACGTGATGGAAACATGAGTGATACCATGGTGTTGTATGTATCTATCTTTGGTAAAAAGTCAGTTCCTAGTGTAGGATAATGATTAGTTGTGTTCAGTTAATGAAGGGCATTTCGAGTACATTGACATCCTTCTTTTTGACTCATCCAATATTGATAGAGTTTCTACTCCCTCCGTCCCATTTTAATTGTTGCCTTAGCTCTTTTCAGCCCATTAAGAAAACAATACATACGAAGTAAGACTGAGTTTTTCCTCTTAAATATTGTGCATACTTCTTATTGTTTAGCGTATAGTTGGAAACAATTGTCAACTTTAGTCTTGAATTCCTAAAGTGACATTATTTTGGGACATATTTTTTTAGCTAAAACGACAGTTAAAATGGGACAGAGGGAGTAGTAATTAACTTTATGAATGATACTGATGTTCATATGAGTTCACAACAAGGATGTAGTTTATACCTTTGTAGCAAGTATTATTCCTGAATGTAGATTCTTCCTTCACTTTTTTCTCGTACGAGTCTAGATTTGTAATTAGGAGCGAATATGTCAAGAAAGTAAGAAAGTTTCGATTGCATATATTTGCACAAAATGATTCTGCTTGTTATCACTCTTGCTTAGCTGCTACGATAAATGGTACCTCTTCTATCTGAGAATAGTGCCTTGAAGACTATGAATTCGGGAACTTAACCAGTTTGTCTCTTCAGCCACCTGTGATTTGAATATAGTGGAAATTGAATTATGGTGTATTGTCACAGATTGATAGACGGTACCGACAATATTATCATCAGATGCAAATAGTGGTCTCATCATTTGATGTGGTAGCTGGAGATGGAGCAGCTAAGCCATACACAGCTCTTGCTCTCCAGACAATTTCCCGTCACTTCCGTTGCTTGCGCGATGCAATCTGTGATCAGATTCGAGCATCACGAAGAAGTCTTGGAGAGCAAGATGGTTCAGAAAACAGCAAAGCGGTTGGAATATCACGCCTGCGTTTTGTGGATCAGCATATTAGACAGCAGAGAGCCCTGCAGCAACTTGGTATGATGCAACAACATGCCTGGAGGCCTCAAAGGGGTTTGCCTGAAAACTCTGTTTCAATTTTGCGTGCTTGGCTTTTTGAGCACTTTCTTCATCCGTAAGTTGATTAATTCATACAGCATTTCGTAGGCGCTGTTAAACTTTTATTAGGAGACTTCAGTCATCCAATTTATCCCCGAAAGAGAACTTTGGTTATCTAATTTGTAATTGTTTCTCTTTTCCAGCTACCCGAAAGATTCTGACAAAATTATGCTAGCAAGGCAAACTGGTTTAACGAGAAGTCAGGTATAAGATCTTTCTAACTGTATATGCTAAGATATATTAGTCTTTGTTGAAGCCAAAAAATGGCTGCTTTTGTTTCTTCAAAAGTATTATTCTAAACCTATAACAATGAGCAAAATCGATCTGTGCAGACTCTCTAAGACAGTGCCTCTAGGCTTATTATTGATCTTCAGATGGCATTTTTCCTTCAGCACGTGTATTTTTGCATCTGGAACATTTTCCGTTAGTCTTACTTTAGTGAATACATTTATACTATTTGGGACCTACAGAACTTAGGTACATGTATTATCGCATACATGGGGTTAACTTTAAGGATGTTCAGGAAACTGGAGCCATATATTTTGTTCATGAAAAGTGTTTATTCTCTAGAGATCATCCAGGTGAAAGAAGCAAGTACACATGTTGAAACTTCACTTTTTCTTACCATGAGCCACAGTATAATGCTGAGTTTGTGTAAATGTTATGTTTATTGGACTAAGGACGGTCGTTTATCAAGAATGGTTGGTTTTAAGTTTGAACTTAGTAGATGTTTACTTAAAAGGAGTTCTTAAATTTTAGGTCAACTGAACCATGTGAGTCCCCGTGGCAGAGGGCTCCTTCCTGCATCAGTGCAGTAACTCAATGTTCTTGAATTTGGTCAGGAAAACTTTCATGCGCTGAACAGTGTCTGTAGTTTCTAAAAAAAATGTTCATTTGGTTCAAAAATAGTATGCATTTGCTTTAATTGTGTTAATGGACGTCTGATTCTGGCTCAATATTCGTTGTCGAACTGGTGTCGTGCCTCAGGTCTCAAATTGGTTCATAAATGCACGGGTGCGCCTTTGGAAACCCATGGTTGAGGAAATGTACAAAGAAGAAGCTGGCGATGCTGAAATAGACTCAAATTCTTCATCAGAGGTTGCTCGCAGAGTTGCAACAAAAGACTCAAAAGTTGAAGGAAGAGAAGAATTGCACCACAATGCAACCTCAGAATTTGAGCATTACAATAGTAGTGGCCAAATCTTGGGGTCAAAATCTAACCATGTAGCTGATGTAGAAATGGAGGGAGCAAATAATGCAGAAACTCAAAGTCAATCTGGAATGGAAAATCAAAGAGACGAACCCCCGCCTGCTATAGATAATTGCACCCTTGTCCAGGACGCATTTGTTCAAAGCAGAAACAGGTTCTCGGAATTTGGTAGTTTTGGAAGTGCAAATGTACTTCCCAATGGAGTTTCACTTACATTGGGGTTGCAGCAAGGTGAAGGAAGCAACCTACCGATGTCCATCGAGAGTCACGTTCGTTATGTACCATTAAGGGCAGATGATATATATAGTACAACACCTACTACTATGGTCCCTGAAACAGCAGAATTCAACTGTTTGGATTCCGGGAACAGGCAGCATCCATTTTGGCTCCTACCATCTGCTACATGATTTTGTAGCATGATGTGAGGTAGAATTAAACTGCAAGTTTTGACAACATCCAACAAGCATTCATCTTCCATTGGGTGGTTAGTTTGAAGCTTACAGTAACAGTCTCATTAAATCACTGTTGTAATATAGCAAAATATTGGATGGGAAGTTTCCCAACTTATTAAATCTGTAAAGTCTGTAAAGGTATGTTGGAATTTGTTCTATAGCCAATCCCAACTGCTTGAGATTGAAGCGTAATTGGTGTTGTTCAGTTGGAATTTGTTGCATACATTTTCTAATCTCTTAGCCTCCGCCTAGTCCCATGTAATCTCTTCTTTTTATCCCTTAGCAGAAGTTTGAACGCCAGCTTCATACCAAGCCTTTTATTTTCACTGTTCAGCAGTAACTGTTCAGCAGTAGGATTAGGGGTAAGATTTCATAGTGATAGATCTCTATGTTCCAGACTTATTCTGCTAACCAAGCTTAATCGACCACATAATTCAAAACAAGTCCTCGAGGCGCAAAATAACAACAATAATACCGGGGGAGCGATAGCAAAGAAACCCCGGTGGAAGTGTAGGTCTACTAATTTCCTTTCAGATTTATCTCTAACATCTTTTACAGAATGACCCTAAAGAGGATTCACATTGAACGGAGTTGCACAAAAGAAGTCTTGGAAATGGAAAAATATTTACAATCAGTTTGAACTTTGACATATTCTGGATAAAACTAATTGTCAGATATTTAACAAGCAGTCTGCAAATAACACAGCATTTCCTGTCAGATTTCTAAAGCCTTCATTTGCAAAATCCACCATTTATTAGACGACCACATCTGCACTTGATGAGCTGTTGATACTTCTCAATTACTATCTACCTGAAAATGAAGAAAGAAATCAGAAACACTAGTCAAAATACCATAGAAATTATTCACTAGAAGGAAGTAGTTCTCACTGACCTTTTGTACAGAGCCACCACATCTTCATTAAGACGTGATGATTCCATGAACAAATCTTCACAGTTGTTGATATCAACAGTCTCCATCTCAAAATCGGGCTGAGCATAATTTTCACTCCACTCGAACCATAACTTTGCAATAGACTCCTTTTTAAAACAAGTTGCATGATCTTCCTCCTCAGGTGATTCTGAGGCCACCAATCTGTAAGTGAATACTTTCTTCTCCTGGCCTGGTCGGAATGCACGTCCTATTGCTTGACGGGTTACTGATGGGTTGAGATGCACATCCAATATGATAATCCGTGATGCACCGACAAGTGATATTCCTTCACCACATGCCTTAATTGAACCAAAGAAAACACGAGCATCCGCTGAAGTGTTAAATCTCTCCATTGAAGACTCCCTGCTGTCCGAGTCTGAATCACCGGTGATCATAAACATTTCCTTTCCCAGACTGTAACCTTTAGTCCTAACAGTCAACCTCTCCAAGAATTTCAAAGGCAAAAGGTACTGGCTAAACACTAGCATTTTCTCACCTTTTGATTCACACAACTGCAGCAGATTCAGGTAAAATTTGGCCTTTACTCCTTCCCTCAACTCCAAATTCTCTAATAGCATATCAATCTTTTCCTCATCAACTCTATCTTTAACAGAACAGTTTCTTGAGAGGCTCTTCAATTGTGGGTGCACATACAATGCACTTCCTTCAGCACTTATTTTGAACTTTCTTCCCAGTTTCTTCAGCTCTGCAACTTCACATTTCTGCTTAGGATGGAGCTTTAGAAGGACAGTGTAATCCACCAATCCTGGAAGTTCTTCGAGGAAATCTCCCTTGTAGTAATGAAGCACTTTTTCGGTCATTGCCCGCAGACCATGTATGACAGTGCTCTTCCTTGAGAAATTGTCATCCTTTAATAGTGTATGCTCCACCAGGTCATAAAAATCATTGTCACTACTTCTCTTCAGGAGGTTCCTTCTACCTGAGCTGGCCACTTTGCTTAGGATTGTCCTTTTAATGTTTTTGGATGTTTCCATCTTGAGAAATTTTGGACGCACCAGGTTCAGAATGTTAAAGACCTCTTGAACATGATTTTGGTATAATGTGCCAGAAAGCACCACCTTCAGTCGTGTCTGAACCTTCTCAAGTGAAGTCAAAACATCAGTGTCTTGGTTCCGCGGAGTGTGCCCTTCATCAAGAATGAGAATTGACGGGCACTTCAGCAGAATCTCCTGACAAGCAGCTGCAGTCGTACTACCAACATCGTCGCACACAATTGTTGAGAACTGCTTATAGCCTAGAAACAGAACACTTCTTTCCTGTGACCATTGCTTCAGAACTTCCAATTGTTGAGATCTATTATCTGCTTTTACTGAGTAGAAGTCATAGAGGGGAATTTCATCCACCTGCCACCTCAAGAACTCTTTCTTCCAGGTAGCCAAGATTCCTTTAGGTAACACCACCAAAGGCCTAGCTCTATCATTATTAGCCATGAAGCTTTGTAGGAAGCTGATTATCATGAAAGTCTTGCCAGATCCAGGGGCATGAGCCATGATACAGCCTCCTTTATCTCTCAACAAGTTGCTAACAAGAAAATTAAATCCGTCAACTTGGTGAGATTTCATCTGTTTCCTGTGTCTTGGATGAACACAAATTCCAGTCATATCAATGTCATCAGATGTAATGATGCCATCAGGAAAGAGTTCACCAGGCCCTATATCCTTTACTGACCGACCTTCATAGTGACATGTTCTTGTACTCCTGGCAGCCTATTAAAAATGCAAACTATGTCCTTGAAAATAATTCCAGATACTTAAAATAAAAGACATCTAATTAAGTCAATGATTTGTATTAAACCTGCCCAAAATGTTACCTCAAGACTTGTTAAGACGGGGTCACAGCATTGAGCTAACCAAAGCGTTTGATAACTTAACCACCTCCCAGAAAATTCTTGTTCAAAACCCATATCAGTTGTGAAAGAAGCCATACAATTTCTATTTTTAGTAACAAATCATCATTCATTTCCTACTGATGTAGTGTCTAAAAGTATTAGAAGTTCCATTTTCAAGTGAATGAGAATACCAAACAAAATGTGCACTCTTTGGACACAGTAATACTTTCAGTTCTAGCCCAACATTTATTCCTAAGTCAAAAACATTCATCTAAGACGGCAATAAACTAAGGTGACACCACATGATAGGTGTTACACAACTCAATATCAAGGTCAACAGCAGTTCAGATGGTTTAGCTACAAAAGAAAAACAGTTAACAGAATAATCATGATCAATGTACTAATTTTTTTCCAAGCTTCTAAAAGATGTAAAGAACAAGATCCAAAGCAAAACATGATCAGGAATTGACAGCCGAACCTTCGAATACTGAAATTCTATGATGGTTTCAATGCTTCTCTTAATGACTCCACATATACGACACACATAACCAATATCATCTTTCAAGATGAAGGAATGATCGCACTCGTCCTCCTCTTCAACTGTATGCTCATCTGATGAAGGTTCAGCAGCAACATCCTATTTTTACAAGCAACAGAGTTCAAATATTAACATAACATAGAATATCTGATGGCCAGGAAAGAAACAATTTAGATATACAAACAGGCAAAATTGATGCGTCATTGAAGCAATTTGACAAAAATGAATTCAAAAAATTTCAGAGAATAATTCTTTACATATTTGGGCCATATTGATCCTTCATGTTTGTCTTTGACATGCTTGATTCAACCATTTCTTTCCATTCATGTTTTCACAAACTTCTCTCGACAGGTATTCTCTAACCAAACATAATAGCGGGCAGGCATCTTTTTACTCTATAAGAAGTTCAGTATCAGCCTTCAAGTTTGCTCCAACAAAACAAAAAAATTGATTTAAAAAAAAAAATGGAGCAAATTGAGGAAAATTTACAAAATAGCCAGCTTTTAAGGTTTTCCTTATGCACTTTACCAATTTCCTTATACGATTATAGTCCAACTAACCTATGTAGTCAGTGGTTCGGCAATCATTAATTTGCCCGACTTACTGCATAATATAAAACTCATTACAAATGATATCTTCGTGATTCAACAACTACATATCATAAATATCAATAATTTCATATAAGTGAATACAACAACATACCCAGTAAAATCCCACAATGTGGGGTCTGGGGAGGTAAAGTGTACGCAGACCTTACCCCTATCTCGGAAGATAGGGAGGCTGTTTCCGAAAGACCCTCGGCTCAAGAGAAATTTCTTATAAATAAGGAACTAATTTCCGTTGGACCTACAAATATGCAGGTTTTAGTTGAACAAGTATTCTGCCTCTACATCTTTCTGAGCAAAGTCAATCCCGCTCCACTAAATGACCTTCTCTTGTAAAATCCCACAACCTAGTGATTAGTTGCAAAAAATTAAGCAGACCATTATCCCAGTCATTGTCATCCAGACAACATTTCTCGTTTATTATGAATACTTCTAGACGGTTTCTTCTTATCCATCATTCCCTACTTACACAATAATTCGTATTTCCAGCACGCATTTCATAAATCACATCATCATAGTGAGTATCAGAAGTTTCGTTCTCTTTGACTTTTAACACCTAAACATTTCTTAATCTCTGTCACCCCTCAAAGGAAAAAAAAAAATGAAAATTCCCAAATGCACGTTTACCACAATGGGGGGCCATATAGGCATACAGTACACACAATGGGGGGCCATATAGGCATACAGTACACACCTTTGAAGGTTGAAATAACTACAAAAGCTTTTCTGGTAAAGTGATGTGTCTATAAAAATTCAATGCTCAGGCTTAAAAGTTTAGCTAGGAAAAACAACAATACATACATAAACAATGGAAACACCCAAAAGCTGCTGATAAACTAGAACTATCTGCACAGAGAAGTATCAATTCTGTCCCAAATTGCTAGACACTATCCAGAACCCACTTTAATCTCACAAATATAGTGGCAAGAATCTAGCAACAAAGAGAGTTTTCATGGCTGTAGGGTCACATTACCGAAGGTTTGATTGTGGAGCTGAATACAATATCAAACAAATGTACCTTTGAGAATTCGAGAGCAAATGACATCTCATTCCATATGTCTGTCAAACCTTCATCAGGCTGCTGGGCACCATCATCAATCTCATCATCATCATCTTGTACACCGACATAAACACCTTTATCTTTCTCTATTTCAGCTACCCCAGCAAGGCTTACAGCTTCTATCGAAGTCTGTCTTTCAGCATAATCCCTGCCCTGGATTGTTCAAAAAGATTAGCATAAGAAATCTGACTGAATAAAAATGACCCAAGAGAACTTGGATCAATCATAAACAACAATATATAAAACAAGGTGGTTGCAAATTTTTTTTGGACTGGCCTTCAAGAATCTGTAATATCATTATTGAGGGGAAGGAGAAGTGGGCTTAGAGGAGAAAAGAACATTATTGAACTGAACGTGTCAAAGTGTCCTAGAATCCCTTCTAAAAGGCCGAAGGATCTCAAGTTAAAGCAGATTCTCCACATATTCTGTGGTTCTAGGAGCGGGGGGGACCAAAAGTGGGAGGATTAACGATCAATTGCTTTGTGGTGATAATCCTTTTTGCTATCTCAGAAATAATGAATGTATTGGGTGCGGGGGTAAGAAAAGGACTAAGGATCACTTGGGTTGTGGGAATAGAAAAAATAAATACATCGCACCCTAAAGTTGTGCTGAAAAGTCATCCTATGAATAGGAGAAAAAATGGAAAACTTTCAGTCCGATCTTGTTACTATTGAAACAATATGAGCCTAGACGCAGCAATTGGCCTTGGAATCTAATTTGAAAAACACTAGCTCCACCAAAAGTTACTTGTTTTGGGTGGTTGCAGCTTAGACTCTTGTATAACACAACAACAACAACATACCCAGTGAAATCCCACAATGTGGGGTCTGGAGAGGGTAAAGTGTACACAGACCTTACCTCTACCTTGGAAGGTAGAGAGGCTGTTTCCGATCTTGTATAAGTATAACACAATATAATCTAAAGAAAAGGGTTTAACTTGTGCAACAGATGTGCTATGTGTGAAGAGACCGTTGAATCAGTTAGTCATCTCTTCATTCACTGCAATTTGGCCTTGGCAAATAGGGAATATGTTCTTTAATCTTTATGGAATCCAGTGGGTGATGCCTAGGAATGTGGAGCAACTGCTTTGTAGCTGGAACGGACAGAAAAGTAAGAAGAGATTTAGACGAGTGCCGAATAATATTCCATTGTGTGTATTGTGGGTTATTTGGGTAGAAAGGAATAGGAGGATTTTTGAAGGGTTAAAGATTGTGATTGTATTTCTCATATTAACTTAAAATGTATTCTGAATTTTTATTGCTAGAGTAGTAGGAAGGATGAACTGATATACGTGATATCCTTGAACAGTTGAACTTATGGACCCCTTGAAGGCTTAGAAGGAGCATGCCATTTGCACCAATATCTTTTGTTCAAGTCCAGTAACTCGTTGGTACTTTTTACTGAATAAATTTTTACCCTTCATAAAAGAAAAAGTCTGTTACTAGGTGTACAGATCAAAGAGTAACAGTCTTAAAGAAATCATTTCCTGAGCTCAAGATCACAGAGAACTGGGACAAAATCTCAGTATTCATCACCAAGGAATCATAATGATCTGGTGTTCATCAGACTTGTATAGCAGTAGTTAGCGAATGCCCTTTCACACCCAGTATCAGCACCTTTACCCTCACACCACCTCCATAATGTAGGACGAGAACTCAATATCCAATGTAAATAGCAACTGAATTTATTGGGATAGCAAACATCGATACACAATTCAAGACAACTTAACTTTAACATGCTGTCTCAGACACTTGACAAAGTTCCCAACAATCCTATATTAAACACGCCTCACGATTTTCCAGACATATTCTGAATTCCTTTTGAATCAAATGCAAGGTGTACGATGATAGATTGGTCTGTCAATACATTAGAGAGAGTCTCTTTCTCAATCATCACACTAGATTGTCTAAATACTCAAATCTTTAGGCACATATATAGGTATTTTCAAACTTCCTATTCCACATATCTATACTAAATCATGAGCTTAACTCAACAGGCAAGATTTAACATTCTATAATGTACTTACCATAAAATCCTTAACTTGGAAGTCAATAACAGCATTGTTTAAGGGCATCCCTTGGAATGGAGAAATAGGGTTTTTCTGAGAGTGAATCCCCTGAGATGGAGAAATAGTATCTTTCTGAGTGTCTTCATCATCTGAATCAATAATAACCACCGGCCCAGCTGAAGGTCCAAAACATGCATAGGGAATCACTGGCCCTGAAGCAAGGCTGTTAGTTTCCTGCCCGTCGTCCAAGTCAATCACATCGGAGGAAAGCTGCTTTCCCTTGAAAGACCCTTTGTCACTGTTCATTTCCAATTCCAAGAGTTTGTTTGGAAGTGAATGATCACTTGCAAAACAAGAGTTCACTAACTTCATTCGCCGTGCAATAAGGTCCTCAATCTCTCTGGTGACACTTCCAAACTTCCCAGAATCTAACACTTCAAGCAAGTCAGGAATAGCAAAAGGATCAGAGCGGTTGAACACTCTTGAATACACCTTTTCCTTTTCATGTTCGCACTCTTCCCGCCAACCAGTGGCAGCAGTAGGGCTACTCTGGTTTCTACTTTCATCAAATTTCATCTTTTTTGTCCCCTTAGGAAATAAATCTGTTCCACCAATAAAAGTTTAATCACGAGGCATGAAAATTGAAGACAAGATGACAAAGGAATATATGATATGCATGAATAATCAGAATTCAACTGCATTACTCACTACAGATGTTTCCATAACTATTCTACCTTTTTGTATTGTACTTCATTCCTTTTAGGGTTGTGCCAAACTAGAGTCCACTTCTTTTAAAGGATGATCTCAATATGTTTGGTATAACTCAAAAAAGTTAAGTGGGATGCACAGTAACTAGTTCTTACTCCTTCATTTCGAAGTAAACATCCACCACTTATAGAATAATATCCACTTTGTAAAGAGAACTTAAAACATTGGATAATATCCACTTTGATCTTATACAATTACTTCTATCATTTACTCAACAAATACAAATAATTTAAAATTTTCAACTCCTTGTTTAATCTCTAGGGACAGTCAAATTAAAAAAATCAATTTGAACAAATGAAGAATATACCTTAACCTAGATTATGCTCCCAAAACACAAGTCAATATTGGGTGCACAAAAACCTATGTTGCTCGAACTCTTCAAGAATGCCACTGGGTGTGTGTCGGATCCTTAAAAATAATGTCAAATCCTTCAAAAGTGGTGCATTTTTTTTTAGGACACGACACAAGTGCGGCAACATTTTTGGAGAGTCCGAGCAACATAGCACAAAAACCATAACAAATACTCCTATTAGAACAATTCTTGTTTTCTAGTCCTTTCCTACTAGTCATGTCAAACTGAGTTATAAAATTGGAATGAAGGAGTATTACGTAAACACTTCTCCCCCAAACTCAATGTAAAAATCAAGTCAAAATATTTACTCCTAATCTGTCTATGTAAGCTTCCTGTAGATCTTCCACTAGGTCTCCAGATAAAGGAGAGGGTTGTGGTGAGTTAACGGCCAGCGTAAAAATGGCTAAATTAAGATGAATAATCTATTGAATACACCCCAAAATTAAGCAAAATATATATTGATGATTCATATGGCCGACCCCAACTAATTTGGGGTTGAGACATTGTTGATTAATTGATTAATTTACCATTAACAAAGGTGCAATCAAACTAGCTCATGTTTAATGCCACTCAATGAGTACATAGAAAAGACCTAAACATGTGTGTGTTGATCGTATATGTGTCCAGATTTTAAAGAAAAAACAACAACATACCCAGTGTAATTCCACCAAGTGGGGTCTGGGGAGAGTAAAGTGTACGCAGGCCTTACCCTACCTCGAAGATAGAGAGGTTGTTTCTGATAGACCCTCGGCTCAAGGAAAAACAGTTCAAAGCATCATTTAAAATAATTTTAAAAAAAATGAGGGGAATGTACCTCTAGGGCTATAAGGTTGTAACCTTTTAGCCATTGGGTTAGAATAGTTGCTCCTCCATCCTTCAGTACCTAAGTTCATTGTCACTGTAATTCAACCAAGAAAATGAAAGATCAATACAATGTGGGTTAATAATTTCAAACTGAAACCAGATATGCATGTCAATGTCAACACAAACAGGACATATCAGTCTATACTAATGGATGCATGATCAAAAACCCATCACAAGTCAACAAAATATGAAGTAGTATATGTGTTATTAAAGACTAACCCAATTTGGGTAGAACGCAGCTATGAATAAGAATAACCTCTATTTGAAGAGAAAAAACATTAAATTATGTAATTTGAGCAGCCAAAAAAAGGGGTTTTGTAGGACGAGAATCTGATTGTTGAGGTGTTGGCACCTGGCTGAAAATTGTGCTTTTCTTCTTTTACTGTACAGTTCCTTTCTCTCTCTTTTTTTTTTTTTTTTTTGCTCCGACTCTTTTTTCTTTTCTAATTCTATACAAAATACCTACTATAATTTCACCTTGAAATCATGTTTGGACATATAATTTCAATATTTTAAGTTATATTTTTTTTATAGATATAAAAATCTCATAAGTTGTGAAAATTATCAAAATATTCCCTATTCTTATACAATCTTACAAAATGAGCATGTCATAGTTCATAACAAAATCAATACGCTACTAGAAGGCCTTTCTAGAAACTATAACATCAATTGATCAAACTTTAGTTCAATAAAAACGAAAATTTAACATGAATAGTAATGTAACTACTCTTTAATATAATCCTCCCACATTGTAGTCATAAATAAAGGTTGGTGGAAGTTAATGAGGTTGGTAAATGGTTGGTGGGAGTAATTGTTCAAAATATTTACCAACTTATGGATCTTTTTTTATAAATTACAAACTTATGGGTCAAGTTTTATATTTAAAATTTTTGAAATCATGGTTTGAAACCCCAAATCATGCCTTTTTGGATGATCTGGGGTTTGAAACCATGAGATGAAATGCGTGTCCAAACGCTGATTTCATCTCATAATTTCAAATTGCATCTCCAAACGCCTACCTAATATTACTAGTTCACTTATCAACTATACAAAAAAAAAAAATCACCATTGTCATTTATTACTTTTATAATTCGAGTTATTCTTGTTAAATTGTTATTATAAATCACCTTAATATGGGTGTAGACAGTGAAATTTTATCGAATTTGAAATAGGACTCTACAAGATGAATTCAATCCATCTTCAAACTCTAAGGTGGGTTAAGGTTTCTTGGAGGCTACTTTACCCTAAACCTTAGCTCACGCCTATATAAAGGGACACATATTCCCTAAGAAAGGCATCTCGAATACCCCATAAACTCATAGGTAATCACAAAGAGATTAAGACATCAAATATTGTCACGAAATACCAAATGTGTTGTATAACGTTCTTAGTGATCAAAAATATCTGTGAGGTCCAAATCATCCTACGTTCTAAAAATACGCTACTAAGGGCCCTCGAATGTGTGTGAAAATCTAAGAGAGAAGAATGTGGAGTGTGTGTGTACCCGTTTCATCAATAAAATATATGTTTCTTCATATTTTGTTTGTGGTTGCAATTTATTTTCCGCATATCAAAAATTGTTGCAAACAAATTGGCACGCCCAATGGGACTAAATCTGCTCTTCATCTCTTTTCTCACAAATTAGATATGCCAAATCTAGAGCCACAAAACTGCAAAGATGGAAGCTCCATTTTTATGGGTACTTCAAGTCTCGTCTTCGAGTTTCAGCAAGTCTACACTCAGACAAACCTTGAAGTAAGGGGCATTTATAGACAGTGACATTTTATCGAATTTGAAATAGGACTCTACAAGATGAGTTCAATCCATCTTCAAACTCTAATGTGGGTTAAGGTTTCTTGGAGGCTATTTTACCATAAACCTTAGCTCACGCCTATATAAAGGGACACATATTCCCTAGGAAAGGCATCTCGAATACCCCATAAACTCATGGGTAATCACAAAGAGATCAAGACATTAAATATTGTCACGAAATACCAAATGTGCTGTCTAACGTTCTTGGCGATCAAAAATATCTCAAGGAGGTCCAAATCATCCTACGTTCGAGAAATACGCTACTAAGGGCCCTCGAATTATGGAGAAAATCTAAGAGAGAAGAATCAAGGGAATAAACAGATCTATATCCGCTTCATCAATAAAATATATGTTTCTTCATATTTTTTTTATAGTTGCAATTTATTTTCCGCATATCAAAATTTGTTGCAAACAGTGGGATAATAATGTAATTTCGGAATAAAAATATGTCACCCTTCAAGAGTCTAGTTCCAAATTAATTTAAGGCAGCTAATATTAAATTTGAAAAAAAAAAGAAGTTTATATAACTCCTTGAAGTTTGCTTATATTTAACTTCTTTTATCTTTTTTCAAGTGAGAAATGAGATATAGAAAATAAGAAATGCAATTAAACATGAGGAGACCGGATCAATAGAAAGGTGCATCTATCATATCTTTAAAACTATTATGAATATTATGCTTCAGGAATCCTTTAATTAAAAACATCCCAAACAAATGAATGAGATGATCAAATTATTGGAAAGTTACAAACCTAGGCTGAAAGTCACTAAAGTCATTTAACAACAAGTCTTAAAAGTATTCAGACCTCTAACACGTTGTTTATTAACTCCGTATTAAAGCTTCAAAGAAAAATTGACGCTATCTTCCCTGAACTACAAACCTTGAAACATGGTTTCTTCCACAACCTTATACTACCAACATTGATTTCTTCCACAACCCTTTTACTACTATCTATTCTCCTGGGAAGAATAACACATCATCAATTCTGATGCTTTTTTTGGATTCAGTAATTTTGATTTCATCCCGCGGACAGACATTTTTAATGTGAATTAACGTTGCTGATATTGAAGATAAAAAATACCATGGACACTATAGGTCTGATAAAGAATACCACGGCAAATTGTGATTCTATACTTTGATTCTCTTATTTTTTTACTATTTGTTCTTCTATTTCATAACAAATTTTGATGGGATATTTACTTTTTTTTCCTGAAATTTTGTTGGGTCTGGTGTGGGCACAAAATTACATAAGAGGGAGATGAGGATGAAAAGGAGAGATAAACTCATCTGATACATCTCCCCAATCAAATGGTAGTTGAATATTCATATTTTTTGTAGTTTGGAACTTTGGATACATTAAGTTGTTGTCAAATATATATTAAATATTTCATATTTTTACTAATTTGGCCATCATATTATGTTAGATAATATTTTTTCAAATATTTGTTGATGTAATAGTTAATTACTATATCTTTAAAGTTATATTTAATAAATCTTTTTAAGTGTACACATTTAGATCTTAAGAAAACAAGTAGTTTTAATCATTTAATGTTCAGATCTTGATACAACATCTTAACATTCAGATATGCATTCAGATTCGGACATCTTAATCTTAATGAAAACAAATGCAGCCTAACACTTGAGGCAGCTTTTCCCCTAAAATGGAGATGAAAAAAATTAAGCAAGCATGGACATCAGAGGAAACAAATATTTGGTTGAAGTTAGAATAAAATGATCAAGAACAATGAACAATCTTAAAAGTCCCTGCGCTTGTGTGCATGTCGTTCGTTTAATTTGTTTAGATTTATATTCTAAAGGAAAAGTGATAACCCATTCTCTGCTACTTTACTTAGGCTATGTTGTCCTTCTCCAAGACCACATTTATCACGATGAGGAACAACAAAAAGCAATAAAACCTTAACTTTAGAGACTAATTAACATATGTTTATGTTAGATAAATTTGATAGGAGGGTTTGCTTGATTCCAGACCAAAAATTATCATGCAATTCGAAAAAGCGGTTTTAAGGTCTATTGAATGTTTTTGTCTCCTAGTGATTTCTATATATGTGCGTTGCAGTAGTATAAAAAGAAATTTCAGAGGAACATAATCTAAGAGAAAAGCTCTTCGCTGGATAAGGTTTATAGGCCAATTAACCAATAGTTGCTCAACATGCTAGTGCGTCAATATGATTGGCCTTCGTACACTACTTAAACTACCTTCTAAAGCACCACAAACTACTTAAACTATCTTCTGCAACAACAACAATAACAACAACAACATACCCAGTGTAATCTCACAAGTGGGATCTAGGAAGGATGCTGTGTACGCAGACCTTACCTTTATCTTGCGAGGCAGACAGAATGTTTCCGAAATTACCTTCTAAAGCCGAACAATTCACCATTGACTTTAATTCTTTGTGAAATGCTGAATAAAATTTGAACAAATAAAGCACAAAAAAATATATGCAAATTGACGTTTTCAATACGTGAAACTAAAGACAAGAAACAAATGAACATTGGTTAAGAATAGGATTTTTCATTTTGAAGAAGAAGAGGTGATTAGTTCACTATATATATATATATATACAGATTACAGAGGATGAGATGTAACTTTTTACACCATTTATGGGTTCAGCTAATGCGATAAAGAAGAGAAAGATGAAAAATGGGAGGATAAGTTTTGACAAAGGTTGAAACGTAAACTTAGCAGCACTTATGGTGTCATCCAATACATTAGAGAGGGGAAGAGTAAAAGAAAGAATTAATTACAAGGACTAATCCGATTATGTTTGGATTTTTAACAAATATGTAGGTCATTACTTCCAAATGAAATGGGAAATAAATAGTATTTGACATGAAAAGTAGACTTAAAAATAAGAGAAATGCCCAAAAAAAGGATAAAATAGATAAATAGGAATTGTGGTCATAGAAAGGTGCCACATCACCTTGTCTATGCCTATATATATATCCCCATAAAGATGGATAATTTGTAACACATATACGGAGCTTCAGAGGGAAATCCAGGAAGGAGTGCCTATGTTTTTTTGTGAGGAACTCAGAAGGGGACTTGATCTATGCCTGGAGTTGGGATACTTAACAAACAACAACGACAATTTTGAAAGCTTTGGAATACTGTAGCAGCAATCAATTCAATTGCATTATCATTTAGACAAATTCAAAGCTTATTCAACAGATTTTATCAGAAGGATGAGAATCACTTGGAACATTGTTGTATGGATAAAGAAAATAGAGGATTACAAGTGGAATACAAACATAATTCGAGGGAAGGGAATAAACTGACAGATGCCCTAGCAAATCAGGCTTTGGATAAGAGAGAGGTTAAATGCCAAAACTTCATAGAGCTGGAGGTTGAACAGAGGATGATACTCAACAGTGATAAATCGCAGATGCCATAGTTGAGAATTAGAGCACACAAAGGTTGAAATCAGTACATGCAAACAAATAATAAGCTTGGCAACAAATACATAGAGAATACAGGAATTAACAACATCAATATCATATCTAGGTCATAGTCATGTAGGAACATCAGAGGATCAATCATGCAAATAACAAGAATCAATAAAGCAGAACAAGAACGATTCAAGTCACAAGTAGATATTCAGCTCAAACAAAACCAAATCCACCACGATTTAAGCTAAAAAGGATGATTTTCATATAGCACAACACATGACCAACAATAATAAAGAAGAACAAGAAAGATCCAAGTGGAGAACTGTTGAACACATACTTTTTCTAGCTGAAAACCACAAGAGCGACGAGGATGGTACATCATGCGAAGGGCCAGATTGAAGATCTTTAGCAGAAACCACTAGATTCCACCAAGTTCGAAGAAGCGAGGATGAATTCTCCATCGCCGACCAGAACGAAAGAAAAGGGAAAAATAAAAAAATAAGTTCGGAAAGTTGATTGTACAAAGATTTATGATTTCATTCCTTAAGCGATCATTGAATCGATAAAAAAAGGTGAACAAAATCAAGTGCCTCTTTCGTATCGAAAAAATTATTTGTTTTTATTATTTAAATCAAAAAGTCAACCAGCTTGAAAAGTTCAGTCGCTTTTTACTGATATTATTTTTTCACCGAAATTAAGCACTTTTTAATGATACTAGTTTCTCTGCACATGGGTTTAACGTGTATATCAAGTCATGTAGTACACAATTTTATAAAATAAAGTATAAGTTTGTGTGAATAATCATTGTGATAATACCGTCGTATGTGTGTGACGTTGCCTAGTACTTCTAATCAATTAAAGATAGGTTATTGACTCATTTTGCACATAATTAGAAATATTATCAACTCTGAAGTGTCCAATTTTTCTAATTAATACGAGTGAGAATTTTTTTGCTGGGGTCTTCTTTCTTTTCTTTTGACGTTAAAAGTATCAATTCATTCTCCTAATCAATCATGCAAAGAACAAGACCCAATAAAGCAGAAAAAGAATGATTCAAGTCACAAGTAGATATTCAGCTCAAACAAAACCATATCCATCACGATTTAAACTAAAAAGAATGATTTTCATATCTCACAACGCATGACCAACAACAATAAACAAGAACAAGAAAGATCCGAGTGGAGAACTATTGAACATATACTTTGTTTAGTTGAAAACCACAAGAGCGACAAGGACGGTACATTATGCGAAGGGCCAGACTGAAGATCTTGAGCAGAAACCACTAGATTCCACCAAGTTCGAAGAAGCAAGGATGAATTCTCCATCGCCGACAAGAACGAGACAGAAAGGGCAAAATGAAAAAATAAATTAGGATAGTTGATTGTACAAAGATATATGATTTCATTCCTTAAGCGTTCATTGAATTGATAAAAAATAGGTGAACAAAATCAAATGCCTCTTTTCTATGAAAAAATCACTTATTTTTTATTATTTAAATCAAAAGGTCAATCAGCTTGAAAAGTTCATACACTTTTTAAGTATATATTATTATTTTTTCACCGAAATTAAGCACTTTTTAATGACACTAGTCTCTCTGCATGTACGTTGCATTAGTATATCGAGTCACGTAGTACACAATTTTGTAAAATAAAGTATAAGTTTGTATGAATAATCATTGTGATAATACCGTCGTATGTGTGTGACGTTGCTTAGTACTTCTAATCAATTAAAGATAGGTTATTGACTCATTTTGCATAAAATTAGAAATATTATCAATTCTGAATTGTCCAATTTTTCTAATTAATACGAGTGAGATTTTTTTTAGGCTTTTCTTTCTTTTCTTTTCATTAAAAGTATCAATTCATTCTCCTGATCAATCATGCAAAGAACAAGAACCAATAAAGCAGAAAAAGAACGATTCAAGTCACAAGTATATATTTAGCTCAAACAGAACCAGAGCCATCACGATTTAAAATATAAAGGATGATTTTCATATAGCACAACGCATGACCAACAACAATAAACAAGAACAAGAAAGATCCAAGTGGAGAACTATACTTTGTCTAGCTGAAAACCACAAGAGCGACAAGGATGGTACATTATGCGAAAGGGCCAGACTGAAGATCTTGAGCAGAAATCACTAGATTCCACCAAGTTCGAAGACGGAAGGATGAATTCTCCATCGCCGACAAGAACAAGAGAAAAAGGACAAAATGAAAAAATAAATTAGGAAAGTTGTTTTTACATATATTTATGATTTCATTCTTTAAGCGGTCATTTAATTGATAAAATAGGTGAACAAAATCAAGTGCTTCTTTTGTATGGAAAAAGTCACTTATTTTTTATTATTGAAATCAAAAAGTCAATTAGCTTGAAAAGTTCAGTCACTTCTTAATGTATTCTTTTTTCACCGAAATTAAGCAACTTTTAATGATACTAGTTTCTCAGCACGTGCGTTGTACTAGTTTATCGAGTCATGTAGTACACAATTTTGTAAAATAAAGTATAAATTTGTGTGAATAATCATTGTGGTAGTCTTATGTCGTATATGTGTGACGTTGCTTAGTACTTCTGATTAATTAAAGATAGGTTATTGACTTATTTTTCACAAAATTAGAGATATTTTCAACTCTGAAGTGTCCAATTTTTCTAATTAATACGAGTGAGAAACTTTTTATTAGGGTCTTCTTTCTTTTCTTTTGACGTTAAAAGTATCAATTCATTCATCTAATCAGTCATGCAAAGAACAAGAACCAATAAATCTGAACAAGAACGATTCAAGTCACAAGTAGATAGTCAGCTCAAACAAAACCAGATCCATCACGATTTAAGCTAAAAAGGATTATTTTCATATAGCACAACGCATGACCAACAACAATATACTAGAACAAGAAAGATTCAAGTGGAGAACTATTGAACACATACTTTTTCTAGCTAAAAACCACAAGAGCGACAAGGATGGTACATTATGCGAAAGGGCCAGACTGAAGATCTTGAGCAGAAACCACTAATTCCACCGATTTCGAAGAAACGAGGATGAATTCTCCATCGTCGACAAAAACAATAGAAAAGGGCGAAATGAAAAAATAAATTAGGAAAGTTGTTTTTACATATATTTATGATTTCATTCTTTAAGCGGTCATTTAATTGATAAAATAGGTGAACAAAACCAAGTGCTTCTTTTGTATGGAAAAAGTCACTTATTTTTTATTATTGAAATCAAAAAGTCAATTAGCTTGAAAAGTTCAGTCACTTCTTAATGTATTCTTTTTTCACCGAAATTAAGCAATTTTTAATGACACTAGTTTCTCAGCACGTGCGTTGTACTAGTATATCGAGTCATGTAGTACACAATTTTGTAAAATAAAGTATAAATTTGTGTGAATAATCATTGTGGTAGTACTGTCGTATATGTGTGACGTTGCTTAGTACTTCTGATTAATTAAAGATGGGTTATTGACTTATTTTTCACAAAATTAGAGATATTTTCAACTCTGAAGTGTCCAAATTTTTCTAATTAATACGAGTGAGAAACTTTTTGTTAGGGTCTTCTTTCTTTTCTTTTGACGTTAGAAGTATCAATTCATTCATCTAATCAATCATGCAAAGAACAAGAACCAATAAAGCTGAACAAGAACGATTCAAGTCACAAGTAGATAGTCAGCTCAAACAAAACCAGATCCATCACGATTTAAGCTAAAAAGGATTATTTTCATATAGCACAACGCATAACCAACAACAATATACTAGAACAAGAAAGATTCAAGTGGAGAACTATTGAACACATACTTTTTCTAGCTAAAAACCACAAGAGCGACAAGGATGGTACATCATGTGAAGGGCCAGACTGAAGATCTTGAGCAGAAACCACTAATTCCATCGATTTCGAAGAAACGAGGATGAATTCTCCATCGTCGACAAAAACAAGAGAAAAAGGCGAAATGAAAAAATAAATCAGGAAAGTTGATTGTACAAAGATTTATGATTTCATTCCTTAAGCGGTCATTGAATTGATAAAAATTGGTGAGCAAAATCAAGTGCCTCTTTTGTATCGAAAAAATCACTTTTTTTTATTATTTAAATAAAAAAATCAATCATCTTGAAAAGTTCAGTCACTTTTTAATGATATTTTTTCTTCACCGAAACTAAGCATTTTTTTAATGATACTAGTTTCTCTGCACGTGAGTTGCACGTGTATATCCAGTCATGTAGTACACAATTTTTGTAAAATAAAGTATAACTTTGTGTGAATAGTCATTGTGATAATACCGTCGTATGTGTGTGACATTGCTTAGTACTTCTGATTAATTAAAGATAGGTTATTGACTCATTTTGCACAAAATTAGAAATATTATCAACTCTGAAGTGTCCAATTTTTCTAATTAATATGAGTGAGATTTTTTTTTTTAGGGTCTTCTTTCTTTTCTTTTGATGTTAAAAGTATCAATTCATTCTTTAAATTTTTTCATTTAAACACAATTTTATTGCCTTTTTGATATCTAGGAAATTTAAATATCACTTGAAGTAAAAGTGGTGTGAATATTATTTGATAGGACTTCTTTATGTTCTGATGGTGGACGTACTCCCAACGTATATTTACTAAGATACATAACATAAAAGTTAAGTAATTTTTTCATAATTAAATCATAAGCACAACACCAAATTGCCTCCGCGCTAATAAAAAAAAGGGCAGCTCGATGCACTAAGCTTCTGCTATGCGCGGGTTCCAAAAAAGCCCTGACCACAAAGTTCTTTTGAATGCAACCTTACCCTGCATTTCGAGAGATTTTCCACGGCTCCACACCGTGACATCGTGGTCTCGTGACAACAACTTTACCTTCATGCTGATCATTTCAATAAAAAAAATGAGTAATCATAGCTCAACAACAACAAAAAAAAAAGAGCCGATTAATACAATCATTTCCATGTGCTGCATATCCATGTTCAAGCTTGTAATGGGAACCGCCCAAGAAGTTTCTAAAGACAATTTACTCCTAATACAATCATTTACATGGAAATGATCAGCACCCAATTGCCTTCGTAGCGATCATTGTCGAAGGGTGAGTACTCATACTGTACATACAATATGAAGTTCATCCCCCCCACCCCCCCCCCCCCCAAAAAAAAAATTAAATGCCTACTAATGTAATCCTTTCCATGTGCTACATCTCCATGTTCAAAGCTTGCAATGAAAACCTTTCCATAAGCGCCTAAAGACAATTTACTCCTTATACGTGTGAGAATTGTTTGGTTAGTGGTGTAAGGGATAACAAATTCGGGATTATATGCAGGATTGTTTTATCCCCCATTTAGATATGGTAAGTCTTAATATATCTCTTCTTATTCCTCAATCTTCAGAGAAGTACGACATCGTATTATTGTATGTTCTCTGTTCCAAAACTTTTATAAAAATAGACGACAAGGTTTAAATCTTAATGCAGGCACACTAAGCGTAACCCAACCAGGGTGAGAGAGATAAGAGAGTGGGGACGGGAAGCCTTTCGCTCCATAAGTTGGTCCAAGATCCATCAAAGGCTCATTAGTCTCCGGAACCATTTTGTATTGAAATGGTGGGACTAGCTATCACGTCTAGAAGGTGGGCCAGGATAGCTAATCCCATGGGATATCCCAGACTCATGAAATTTGGGATATTCTTATTTATCCTCTTACGGTAACCAAACCACACTATCGAGGTTACATGGATTAAATGTAATCTCAAAAAAGAATTCTCAGTGATCCTACAAGTATTTAGGGCAAGATATTATAGATATGTGCAAGACTTTATCAACGTGGGGAATAAATGCAGTGATTTTTTTTTTCTTATTTCAAAAGCATCTTAATGCTAAAACTTTCACCAGTAGATAACAAAATTTTGAACAATGGTAAATAGATTTGAACACAAACAACAATAAATAATGGGAAAGTCAAAGTAGAGTCTCTAAACTAAAACATAAGTACATGTTAAGCCATGAAAAGAGAAAAGTAGAAAAATGCAACTTTTTCACTTCGATTTTAAACATTTACGTTTCTTTTCTCTCTTTCTTTTTTAGTTTAATTATTTATGATCTTCATTTAAACGATATTGTCCAGCATCCTACTTTTCTCTATATATATTTTTGCTTTTCATTTATATATTGGACTGTTTAGAATATAAACAGACTCTTCTTTAATTTTTAGATTTTCTTTTCCTTTTCCTCTTGATCAAGTGATACTCTAGTATATCCGACTTCATAAAAAAAAAAGTACATACATGATTATAATAAACTTTACTTAACTCCAATCAAGAAATTATCACAAAATCATGTATGATCTTGGGTTCTGTTGTATACTAACATTCTATTGAATATCAAACGGATGAAATAGAATTCAACAACAAATAGGAAGAAGAAGAAATTCTTGAAACCTGCGTATACTTAGATAAAAGTCTATACTTCAGAACTTTGATTATGTCTTATTATCTACTATAACAGATGACACTCATGAAATTCAAACAATGAAAAGAATACTGGATGGCTCACATGCATTGGATGTGATCAAAGTATATATGAATAGTAGAAAAAATGGTGAACTTCTCAAGAACATAAAAAAACAGAGTAAATAAAACAATTGCCTTCCTGACAAGTGTGACGACGAATATTTAAGGCATGTCATCAACATATTTATCAGTCGTGTCGTTAATGCCGAATTCTAACAAGTCAATGGAACATATATAACCCCATCGGTTCTCCGCCGCCTGCATCGACTTTTCTGATGATACCACATTCTTATCATCTACTTGAAATTAGTCAAAAAAAAAAAAAATCAATTACTCACGAAATAACAAGTAAATAAGTAGGATAGATATAAATTTGTGTGAACCTTTTGACGATTCGAAGAAGCTATTATTTACAGTAAAGAGTAGATATCAATAACTTCTTTTGAATAATTCTGACGAATGGAAGAGAGTAAGAACAAGGATGAAACGGTGGCTTAGTTCGCGAATTGGTTTGTGGGTGCGCTTTTTTTTAATTTTTTTTTTTAAAAAAAAAGGTATTATGGTATTTTCTTAAATTAGAAGGGTATTTTCGTAATTTAACTTTTAAGTTTGGGGTTTCATGCTTTTAATATAATATAGATATAGATGGCACGTGATTTTTAAGCCAAATTAGAAAACTTTAGCCCCAGTCAATTTTAACCAAAAACACCTCCTATCCAACCCCAAGAATAATACTATGTGGAGAAAAAGAATAGTATTGTCAAGGGAAGAAAAATATTAAAGGTCATCTTAATTCGATGTGGGTCTTAACTAACAAAGTCCTTTTTGTGATTGTATAGTTATATATTATAACATGACTATATAGAATTTTAATTAGTGTTTGTTAATGATAGTTTTGTATTGTCATCTATCATAAGCTGTATAATTTGAAGTTCAATCATTACTACATATTATGAAAATTCCTTTGTCCGCAACCTAAAAATCTCTTCGATGCAGAGAACTCCTCCAAACTCTAGCCGTTCTATTATCACGGAAAGTCACAACTTAAACACAAATAATGGTGTTTACATATACTAACTTTTAAGATTTCTCGGGGATGAGTAAGTAATGGGCTTGTGGGTCATCTAGCACCCTTTGTGTGTGGACCCGACTCAATAATTTTTTCTAACAATCTTGAATTGTATTATTTGAAGTTCAATCATTAATGCATATTATAAAATTCATCGAAATAATATTCAAGTATTAATGACCGTTGAATTTTTTTTTTTTTTTTTGAAACAGTTTTTTCATCGTGTATTATTCAAGTCAAATGCGAGTACATCGGTAATGAGAGACGGAGGGATAGTATTCCACTCCATCGAACCAGACATAGAAGCGGATACTCTAGCAAGACAATGAGAAACCTGATTCACTGATTTCTTAACAGATGACAAAGAGAAAAACGGTAACTCTTTGAGAAGAGTTTTACAATCAAACACTAAAGCATCAAAATAAAAGTAATTCACCAAATTTCCTTCCAGAGCTTGCTTCACGAGTAGATTATCAGTTTCCACCACAAGCCTCGTTGTACCGAATCGTTCCTTTAACCAAGTAAGAGCCTCCCACACTTCTATGATCTCAGCCAAAAAAGGGCTAGCAACACGACCAATGAATATAGTTTTTCCAGCAATAAATTGTCCCAAGTGATCACGTAGTACCATGCCTACTCCCGCCAAACTTGTATGTATATCGTAAGAGGCATCAGTATTACCTTTGATTGTGTTAAGTGGAGGCAGTTCCCACTTAGTATTCTTAGAATTCACTGCACCACCAGTAGGCCTCTCGTCCACCAAATTGGCATTCCTCCAGCTCCTTCTTTGCACGGTACAAAATCGCAGAGGGCGCACTTTGCTTATTATTCCAACATAACCACTAATAAATAAAAAAACTCACTTACATAGTCAAACTATAATTACATAGGGTAACTCAATCAAGCATATTAAATAATAAGTAAATTTCCTTCCTGCACCAAGCATATTTATTAAATCTAAGAGAATAAAAGTAAATTTCCTTCTAAGTTATTTTTTCTTAGTATATAATCCAACATAAAATAAGAAACAAAACTTGTTTCATAAACAAAAATAACACGTACCTCTAGAATTACGAGTAAAGAAGATAGAGAAGAGAATCGGTAATTCCACAACATGTAAGGAAAATTATAAAGTTCTCAACTTATTTGATGAGCGCCTTAATTAACGTCTTTTTTTTTTTTTTTTTAAAATCATTCGTACGATTACATCCTATTTTGAAATTTCACTGAACGTCTAACAATGATACATATTAATTAACTGAAACTAAAAAGACGAAGTTAAACACAAATTTCCAGTTTAGAAACTTGTTGCAAAATATTTATCAATTCAAAGTTCCAAAACCCCCACCATACTCGCCGGCTTATTCTTCTCATGCATGGTTTAGAGTTATTTCATAAGAAGTTATGTTTATCCTTGTAGCATAATGACACAAGGTATCGACTGTGGGTTCCAATGCCAAATAAAAATAAAAATAAAAAAAAACAACACCCACCATACTCTTTTTTTCCTCCAATATATTTACTACTACAACATTTTTATAGTAGTAAAAAGTTATAGAATAAAACCAAATCCACGCGTTATGCAATTAATTGATGAAAACGAGTAAATAAAGGACATAGGTTATGTCGAGGCTGTAGGGCACTTAAAATTGAGTCAAGAACCAGAGGTTCATCTTTACTCCCAAAATAACATTGGTGCTTTTTTTTTTTTTTTTCACTTTGGCGCCCTTTCCTCGAAACCCCTAAGCTAAAAGTCCATCAAGATTCCCTCTCACTGTTTTTCCCTTTCGATTCTCATTCGTCATTTTCTTTTTCTTTTTCAAAAGATTTATGCAGTCAACTTCATACTATATTTTCACAAAAGCAACACTTAATTTTTCTCTATCTTCTCAATGGCTTCCGAGGAACAGTTGTCTGCAATTAAGGTAAGCAAAAAATTGGAGTTATTGTTGAAGTTTTGGGTACCCTTTTTTCTGTAATCTTGATGGGTTTAAGGGAAATATGATGTGTTTTTTTTGTGTGTGTTTTAGGGTGCTAAAGTGCTTATGGTTGGTGCTGGTGGTATTGGGTGTGAGCTGCTTAAAACCCTTGCTCTGTCTGGGTTTGAAGATATTCATATTGTAAGTATGAATTAGCCCATCTTGGGTTTTGTGTATTTTGATATTTACTGTTTTTTAAGTAAGTTTATGATTATATTTTGGGTCAAGAAATTTAGGGCTTTGCTAGGGTTTCTTGAATTGTTAGGGTTTTTGCCAGTTATTGTATTGTGGGATGTGCATGAGGAGAAAGGGTTGTTGCTAGTGAAAAGTTTTCGGCTCCGACCTTGTATATGTGTGAAGATCCATTTAATTGGTACTGTATATATTAAAGGTGTGTTCGTTATGAAGGAAAATGTTTTCCAGGAAAATAAGTGGGTTTCTTACTTATTTTTTTTCTTTTGTCGGTACGTATGCAAAAAATATTACCCTAAAAGCATTTGTATATAATCTAGACAAATACTATGAGAAGTGGGGGTGTGGGGTGGTGGTGATGGGGGCTACAGGGGTGGGGTGATGATGAGTTGTGTTGGAGGGTCGGGAGGACACAATCAATGTGGAATGCCACTTGTGTAACTTGTTTTCACTACTTTTACTAGGGAAGTTATTTTCCTCATTTTTATGGAACTTGTTTTCCTAGAGAAAATGTTTTCTAAAAGTTTTGATCAATCAAACATGGGAAAATTGGTATTTTCCTCCATACTGAAATCTTAAGAGAACCAGACCCACTGCTTAAATAGAGCAGTTGCTGCATTAGACATTTTCTCCTCAACCTAGTATAACTTTGAACCCACTGGGTTCCTCCCTCGGGTTCTTTATTTGTGCATTTCATCTGTTATGGATGTCATGGTTCTAGAGGATGAAAGGACATGCTTGCAAAAGTTACGGATTAGCATTGTCTATATGAGCAATCATTTTGGTTGTGTGAATAGGGAGAACTGCTATGTGGTTAGCAAATATCTTCCTTTTTGGATTATTGACTAGCACAATGTGAGCTTTCTGAGCAAATTGATACAACAAAAAAAGTAGACAACAATTTGAGTCGGCTCATCAAATGATACAGCTGTCCCTAAGAAGGCCCATGCTATAGCACAGCTAGAACCTTTGTTCCCTGACTCTAAAGGTATTCTATCACAATAATACTAGTAAGGCCAATTGACCTTACAAATAGGCAACTAGCAGAGACGATAGGAAGATGTGTATCTTAGCTTGATTATCTCTGGGCAATGCTCGCATTGGAATGCCAGAGTTATAATAGCGGTTAGAAATGTATGCATGCAGTGTGATTATCTTTGTACTGCAATTAGGAAAGAGCTAGTCCTTATGTTTTTTATACATGATTTCCATCGATAAATAGGCGCTGCCTTGTATATTGGAATTTACAAGGATCAAAGCTTGCTTGAGTGAGATTCCACTATGTTGCTTGGTAGGTTGGAAGGCCGATTTATCTTGAAAAACCAGAATCCCTGCATTTTGGGCCTGGGGAGGGGGATTTTAGGGGCACACTTTATTTTTTTATGGGTAAAACTTCACCGCTTATCTTATATCGTTCCATTTGCTCTCAGGCTATTGAGATGTACATTTGGAGTCTGTAGAAGGGTGACAGGGCTTCTGAACCGTGTGCGGGTTGCTTCATGTTATTTTGATTCACTTTCCCTATACTGTTTCTTTATGAATTAATAAGATTTTATATAGAAAATTTTGCTTAAACACAGTTTTACCGTTTATTTTATGTGAGCCTGTTGTCTTGTACTATTATTACATAGAGGTTTCTAACCTGGTTTTATGATTCATTTTGTCTATTTCCAGATTGACATGGATACGATAGAAGTCAGTAACTTAAATAGACAATTCTTGTTTCGACAAAAACATGTTGGACAATCTAAGGCTAAAGTAAGGAAATCACATCAATTTTTTTCCAGTTTCCTTTTTCCATTTTCATGCAGATTCTGAGTCCTAATAGCATACTCAAATTTTTACCAGGTTGCTAGAGAGGCTGTCCTAAAATTTAGGCCTCATATTAAAATTACACCATACCATGCAAATGTAAAAGCTCCAGAGTTCAATGTGGATTTCTTCAAGCAATTCAATGTTGTGCTTAATGGCCTCGACAATCTAGACGCCAGGCGACATGTGAATCGCCTTTGTTTGGCATCTGATGTCCCATTAGTCGAAAGTGGGACTACAGGCTTCCTTGGCCAGGTAAAATTAACTTTTTCCGATTTTATTTGATGGGTATCTGGCAACTAAATTTCATTTGACATACTGCTGTTTATATCTTATATTTGCAAGTCTATATATTTCTTGACATCGTCAGATTGTTAGCAATGTTCAGACTGGCCGCAACCAGTTTAAAGTATTATAAAGGAAGTTACTTGAAAAAATGAAATAAAATAAACAATGTGATTAATCTATCTTATTGCCTTGTATGTGGTCGCGAGTCGTAGAGTGTCGTGGTTATTTAATCAGCAATTGAAAAGTGCTACTCACCGTCTTAGTTCCATCCTACTCACTGTCTTAGTTCCATCTTCTAGTGAAAATAAGCTATTATAATTCCAATATTTTGATGTTGAATGTACCATGTAAGACTAGGGAAGCAGACCCTGAAGGGAAAAGAAGATCAGTTTGTAGTATTTCACAGAAATTTATGGAATATACATGCTGGTCATTGTTACACTTGTTACATCCAATAAATTTTGATTCCTTTCTTCCAAGATTTGCTTGGAGAATTGGAAAAGGAAATATTTGCTACTCGGATGGAGTTGACCAAATGGGAACAGATTTTACGCCTTTTTCAAAAGAAACCCTGCAAAAGCTTGCTCTTCATGCGATCGAGTTTTTTATTTACCTCAGTCTTTTGATGGATGGAGCGATCATGATGTTTTTGTGCTTTTCTCTGGAGTTGTTTGATTCACTTCTAGCCAAAAGATCAACCTGTTTATGAACTATTTAAGATCATAGAGAATACATAATCCAGTAGCTTTCTATGTGTTGTTAAGGGGTCCAAGGGTCCTATCTGGCTGCTCTTGTTCTTGGTTCTGGTTCCAAAGTGTATTACTATGTGTTCTGCTGTGTCTATTTAACAACTGACTGAATTTCTTTTGACTCTTACTAGTTCTGAGATTCTCATGTTCCACTCATTTTTTGTTGGCAGGTCACAGTACATGTGAAGGGTAAAACAGAATGCTATGAATGTCAGTCTAAACCAGCTCCAAAAACTTACCCTGTCTGTACAATTACAAGCACTCCATCAAAGGTACTGACGAGTCCTTAATCCTTTTCTTTCTTACTATAAAGTTTAGCCGAGCCAATCTGTATATATGTATTTAATTTAATGTCATTCCAATACTGACACTTGATGAAAGAGTTTTAAAATTTTCAGCATATTGCCCAGTGCAGTATACAACAACTACAACATACCCAGTATAGTCCCACAAGTGGGGTCTGGGGAGACTGGGGTGTACGTAGACCTTATCCCTACCTTCGTGGGGTGAAGTGGGTGTTTCCGATAGACCCTCAGCTAAGACAGCGTAGTATGGTGCAAATAATAAAATTTCACTTATCACTAAAAAAAGAAACTACATTTAAGGAAAAAACTTATCACAAAAAAAAAAAAAGAAAAAAAAAAAGAAAAAGAAAAAGAAAATTGCAACATGTTTCTTGCCACCACATACCACTTGGTCTTTATCAACTACTTCTCCCAAGATATTAGAGGCTTATATGGGTATTCATCACAATAGTGCTGTTTTTTTTGATAAGGTTCTAAAAATTTATTATTTCATCACAATTGTACTTATCATGTCTATCTCATAATCTCACACGCTTTTGCCTTAAACTTTTTGTTTTGAATTGTTTCTGCCTTAGTTTGTTCACTGCATCGTATGGGCAAAAGATCTGCTGTTTGCAAAGCTTTTTGGAGATAGGAATCAGGATAATGATCTTAATGTGCGTTCAACTGATGCTTCAAGCTCATCAGAACATGCGGAAGATGTTTTCGATCGTAGAGCTGATGAAGATATTGAGCAATATGGGAGGAGAATATACGATCATGTTTTTGGTTACAACATCGAAGTAGCATTACGTAATGAAGAGACATGGAAGAGCCGTGACAGGCCTAGACCTCTATACACCAGAGATGTATTGCCACCAAGACCAGTTGAACAGAATGGTAACAAGGATAAAGCTTCAAACACCGGTGACCCCTCTTCAGTGTCTGCAATGGCATCTCTGGGCCTTAAAAATCCTCAGGATTTGTGGAGCCTAAGGGAAAATTCTGAAGTATTTCTCGAGGCATTAAAGCTCTTTTTCCTGAAAAGAGAGAAGGTTTTGATACCATCCCCACCCTCTGATTCTTTTTTGATAATATAATTATATTTTATTAGAAAAGGGAAAAAATTATCGTTATACTGTGCACCTTCTGATTCTCTTTTCTCGTACATATGTTTCTATTTCATTTAGTCTATGTTCTAATGATTTCTGTCTTTACCGCTGTCGCAGGAAATTGGCCAGTTGGGTTTTGATAAGGACGACCAATTGGCTGTAGAGTTTGTGACTTCTGCAGCAAATATTCGTGCCGTTTCTTTTGGGATTCCGTTACATAGCCTTTTTGAAGCTAAAGGTATTGCTGGCAATATCGTTCATGCCATTGCAACAACAAATGCCATCATTGCAGGCTTGATTGTGATTGAGGCAATGAAGGTGTTGCAAAATGATGTAAAAAGCTACAGGTAGGGTTGATTCCACTCTCTCTAATTTTACCCCGGTTTTCTTTATTTTGGAGCAGCTAATTATATTTTGGAGATCAACTAGAATGACCAAAATATCAGATATGCTCTCCAGCTGTGACTGATCTCCACAGGCTTTTTTAAAATTGATCTCGACATGCTTCCAGTCCTCGTCTTTTCCCACTTCCGACTGCATTTTCCTTTTTATTTGAGAAACAACTTACCATTTATCTGTTACCATTTTTTTTTTTTTAAAAAAAAACTTAAAATCTACTGCATAGAGTTCCCTAAAATGGATTTGACCTAAAGTTTCGCCAAAGCTTTTAACTAGCCCTTCTTTTCCTTTATGTTAGTATTAGCTAACAAAATAAGGACAGAATTCCTATATGCACTAATCTATCCAGTAGTTGAGAACAATGATGTGTAGAAGTGTGGTACATGGAACAATGACGGCTATGTCTTTTTGTTAGGCGCTGTTTTATAATATCATGTGCCAGCATACCCTTAATGCTGAGGAATACAACAGTACAGGTTTCTCAAAAAAAAAATAAAAAAATAATATCATGTGCACTCCTTGCAGGATGACTTATTGCCTTGAACATCCCTCAAGGAAGATGCTTCTCATGCCAGTGGAACCGTTTGTGCCAAACAAGTCTTGTTATGTTTGTTCTGAGGTATGATCTACGGTAAAGTACAATAGATTGTCTTCCCCCTGTGCTACCTTATAAAAGTTTATTTTAGCTACTACTTTCTGACTTAATGCAAATCATTGAGCAGACACCTTTAACACTTGAGATTAATACTCATCGTTCAAAGTTGAGGGATTTTGTTGAGAAGATAGTTAAAGCAAAACTTGGCATGAGCCTCCCATTGATCATGCATGGGGTGGCACTTCTTTATGAGGTGGGTGACGATCTTGAGGAAGATGAGGTTGCCAATTATGCAGCAAACCTTGACAAGGTAAGATACTGTCACGTCTTTGTACGTATGTGAAGGAGCTTTATAGTTATTGGCTGAAATGTTACTTGTCTGTGTGAATATAAAACCATTAGGTGTTGTCTGAGCTTCCCTCTCCGGTTACTGGTGGCACAATTCTCACGGTTGAGGATCTTCAACAAGAGCTGAAATGCAGCATCAATATTAAGCACAGGTCCTCCTTGTTCTTATTATCTGTTGTAGACTCATCTTGCAAAATGAAGGAAAGAAAACTGTGTAGTGTATTTCCTCGATTTGTATTTACATTGATTTCTACTATTCATGATATTATTTGGTATTAGCAATAGAGAGTTAGCTGATAATTTTTGAGAAGTTAAGCTGTTGGTGAAACTTGACATGATAGGTGATTTAAGTTTAACGACTCATGATTTTTCCTCTTGATTCATTCATATCCAAGTATCCAATTACTGCTCTCAGCTTCCTCACACCCCCAGAATATAACATTAATGGCTTGCTCCTGCAAATCTCCTTTTTAGTGCTTGTTTGTCGTAGCCTCCAGCGCTGGTAGAGCGCAATTTTGTAGACGTGTACTGCTTCACTCATAATTCTAATCTCTGCTGGATTAATTTTATGGTCTTGATTGATACATAAAAAGATAAAGAAGAGCAAATTGGTGTTGTTAAACCTGGCCTGGACTAATCTTGACTAATGGGTGAAATATGATACTCCCTCTGTACCAATTTATGTGGCACACTTTCCTTTTTAATCCGTCCCAAAAAGAATGTCACCTTTCTATATTTTGAAACAATTTAACTTTATGAAATGATTTAAACCACACAAATATCTAAGGCTTGTTTTGGACCACAAATTTCAAAAGTCTTCCTTTCTTTCTTAAACTCCGTGCCAAGTCAAATGGTGCCGCATAAATTGGGACGGAGGGAGTACGTAGTTAATGGGCAAACTGGATTCAGAGTCTTTATTAGATCTTTCATTTAATTGTTGAAGAGTTGTCCTTGACTTGTGGGACTGATTGCTCCTTTGGTCCAAGTGCCTAGCCAGAAAACCTTCAAGTCTCAGTGTGTTCTCCTGAAAAATTTCAGACCTTTTAGGTGCCTAACCGCTCCCTGCTCACAAGTTTACTACCCCACTTCCTTTTTGAGTTCTTCCAGTGTGTACCTAAAACTTTTTCTTTACACTTTTCTGTTATGGGCCCCACTTTTATACTGACAATCTTCCAGTATGTACCTAAAACTTTTTCTTTACACTTTTCTGTTATGGGCCCAACTTTTATAATGACAAAGGTTCTTAAAAGTATAATTGATTGGGCAGCACTTGTTTTAAGAAAAGTTCAAGTTCATCAATATATAAATGGTCGGGCCACAGTTTTAGATAGGACCTTGATACTGGAAATCTTTTTTGGTAGATATTTCTTGTTTGCCCATGTTTTGTTAACATATCCTCTTATCTAATTGAATACAATCAAGGCAGTACGGGTAGTTGTGCAATTAAAATGGGAAATAGTTTAGATGTTTTATTGAGATGCTACCAAATGAATGGGCCTTTGGCATTTTAAAATTCGTTTCTAAAATGAAATACGATAGCGTGCCAGTTCCACTAACCAGTAGATTATAATAGACTCTTCGACCATGAGCTTAGCAAATTAGAAAGCAAGCTTGAATCTCCATCTTGGCTCGATTAAGTTTTGATTGATATGTGGTTATCAAAAAAGGTTTCGATTGATGTGGTTATCCAATTTTTTTTTTTTTGGATTGATATGTTTGTAGCTTATTTAAAAAGGCGTTTGTGGTTATGGTTTCCCTGTGAAAAGATTTCTCATTATTGCCATGAAGAATATAATTCTTCCTGACCTAAGACACTGAAAATCCTAACAATAGAATCATTGGCAGTGACTTCTTCGATTAGATACTTTGTGCTGCGAATTGGACAAATCACTGCTGGATTTGGTTGGAGAAGTTGTATGCGCACATAGACTAGATGTTTCTTCACCAACTTGGTGCTATGGCTATTGTTCCAAATCATGTGCTTGTGCTTTGGTGTAGTTGGTTGTTCTATTTTCTGATTTGATGTTTTCTTGATTTGAGCTTTTGAAGGTCACCCATTCTGTAGTATGAAACATGAAGCATCCAAAACTTTTGTACCGGGTGGTTTGATCTCTTTCTTTTTGTAGTCCTTTTCGGGGGACTTGTCTTGGGAGTACACTGCTAATGAACATATTGAGGGCATTTAGCAAGCCAGTGCTTGCTTACGGTGTTTATTTTGTCCATTGACCTAATATCCTGAAGATTATTTAGTGTTTCCTTTCTGTTTGCTCCACGGCGTCATTTGAACTGTTATGTGATTTAATATTTACAGAGAGGAGTTTGATGAGGAGAAAGAACCTGATGGAATGGTTCTCTCAGGATGGACACCAGCTCTTGCAACAGAAAATAAGAACAAGCGATCGGACAATGGCGCCAGCTCGTCCAATGCATCTCAGACAGTTCCACTGGAGCCAGAGGATGATGATGAGGTTGAAATTATTCTCAAAGACCCTGAAATTCTTTCTGCTGGGAAGAAAAGAAAGTCATCTGACCTTTCAGTTGCTGCGGATTCAGAGATATCCGGTGTCATTGGTGAAATGCTGTCTAAAAGCAAGCCTGAAGAGGATGATAGTCATAGTGGTATTGTCATGGTTGATGGAAATTTAGACACCAACAAGAAAAAGAGGGTGCAATAACTTGTTCCTGGATCTTAATCATAGCTGTGCATCTGTCTAACTTTGTACAATATAGGGAGAAACAGTGATTCTTTGCGACTTCCTAACTAATGAGTTGTTGATTCTAGGTGTGAACTTTATGAAGTTTTGATACTGGCAGGATGCCTCTAGTGACTCCAGTTCTAGTTTTTTCACTTGGAGCAGTCTTGATTCCGACTTGACAGACATAGCCGTCTAAGAATGCAATTCTCACTATTTTGCATGGTACTCTCAAATCAGGTGACTTATTATTGTCTCCTGTATTTAGTTACTGTTGCTGACTGCGTTTCCTTTTTATCTTTTTTTTTTTCTTCCATGCATCCATCGGCTGATAAATTATACTCCTTTTTAAAATCGTCATAAAAAAAAAAAAGGAAAGATAGAAACCCCCATTTGATGGTCTCAAGAAAGTTACAAATCATTCGAGGGTTGACATGGATTAATTGCAATTTTTGTTCATATTATATGCATTCTTCAACTGACCTTAAGCTCAGATAGTACGTTGAATAACAAACTGAAAATGTAATGAGAATTTCTTTTATTTGATATGATGAACTAGCAAAATGTGATTCAAATTACTCAAGAACAAGTCAGCGTAAATAGTTACATAAAACGAGCATTAGACCCATCAAGACTGCAAAAAGCACGACAACAGAAAGAGTGCAAGAGAAACTATGAAGTAAATAATACTATACAATAGTACATTATTATTTAGTTCACAAACTTTTTTCCAGCTCTAAATCCACCATTTTGTGTTAGAAAATACAAAACAATCAAAAAGATAACCTCCGGCTATAGTGACTCATTCTTGGAAGAGAAAGTCCAACAAAAAACAGCAAAAAAGTCATCAGTAAAAGAGCTGGCTTCAACTACATATTACACATATATTTCACTGGGACATACCAATTGAGATTTTTGTATTATCATCTGTGTCAAAGTGAGTGTGGCAATCATCGTCCGTTAAGTTCAGCAAATTGAGCAAACATTGCAGTTCCTGAATGATCATCAATTGCTTGAAGTTCAGCAGGATTTCTTGTCTGCTCAGGTGAAGAAACTGGTCTGTTATCAGGAGCCGAAGGTGCAGAGGCCGGGACAGGAGTGGGGGCCACTATAGCAGGAGAGGCTGGAGCAGCAGATGGTTTGTTTTCTTCTTCAGCCTTCCCTTGTAATGAAGCTTCTTGCAGCTGCAAAGCATATTCCAAGTTCCACAACACATCACCCATACTAGGTCTATCAGCTCCATATTCAGCCAAACACTTTTCTGCTGCTTCAGCAAATTTCTTCATGGACTCTGGGTTAATATTACCCACAAGAGTAGGATCAATTATCTTGTCTAACAAGCCTTTTCTCTTCCATTGCATTGCCCATTCTGCTAAATTCACTTGCTCTCTTGGAAGTGCTGGATTAATTGCAGGACGAGCGCATAAAGCTTCTAGAAGTACAACTCCAAATGAGTACACATCAGACTTGTCTGTTAGCTGCTGCTTCCGGAAGTACTCAGGATCAAGGTACCCGAAACTTCCCTTCACAGCTGTGCTTACGTGAGTCTCGTTGGCAAGGCAATCCTTTGATAGCCCAAAGTCAGCCATTTTAGCGACGAGGTTCTCATCAAGAAGAATGTTGGTGGTCTTGACATCTCTGTGGATAATTGCTGTAGACGCACCTGTATGTAGGGGTGACAAAATTAGCTCATGAAAACATGCCCAACCCGCCCAAGTTTAGGCCTGTCATTGACCCACCCATTTATTAGCTCAGTCCATTTCAGCCCATCAAAATATTAGGTTGATATGTAACCCAAATTGACTTATGCGAAATGAGTTGGGTCATTAAAACTATCAGGTAGTAAAAAATTATAAAAGAACATACAAGAAAATAAAACTTAGTAAGAATTGGGCGGGTTGAGCTATGGCGAGTTTTTTAGCTCATTTCAACCCAAATAACTTTTTGGATGGGTCAATAACCCGCCCAAATTTAGTCTAACCCACCCATTTGACACCCTTACCTGTATGGAGGTAATGAAGCCCACGAGCGGAGCCAATGCAGATATCTAGCCTTTGCTTCCATGTTAAAGGTGGAAGGTTCTTTCCATAGAGATGATCTCTGAAGGGGCCATTTTGCATGAACTCATAAACCAATATCATCTCCGTGTTTTCATCGCAATAACCAATCAACGACACCAGATGGCGATGTCTGAGCTTGGATAACATCTGAATTTCAGTCTGGAACTCATTGATACCTTGCTCAGATTGCGGATTGCCTCTCTTGACAGCTACTTTTGTTCCATCGTCAATTTCTCCATAATACACATTGCCAAAGCCACCAACACCAATTATGGCATTCGAATCCCAATTGTTGGTGGCGTCTGACAACTCGGCAAATGAAAAGTATCGGCCTAGCCCCATAGTTGAAGAGAAAAATTGGCTCTTGCGCGACAACGAAGCCTTGCTTGCCATAAAGCTTGTATCTCCAGCGTGTAGTGGAAGCAACCAAGACGAGAAACTATTCCTTTTTTGCCAATCTTGAGGTCTTTTTTGCCACTTGAAAACTATAGCACCTAATCCAACAAACGCTCCAAACATCATAGCAAAACCGACATAAGCCACTGTTTTGCTTGGGCCACTACTTTTCTTTCCATCAACACCATATTCTCCATCAAGACTACCCAAAGAATTATTCATCCGAAAAACCTCAAGGCCGTTCAGGATCGCGTTCTTGAATCCTTGGACATCGTTCACCGGAGAAACCTTTACACTAAGCGGATTGGAAGCTGTAGAGGAATCTACCACAAAATCCTTGTAAAAAGCTGTGGACAATTGCTGTGTCAAAGATGACAAGTCTAGCCCGGAAATTGCCATCTTATCATTAATGTACACGTTGAAATATAGTTCATTAAGCGCTTTGCTTATGATATCGCAGAAATGAAGGCGAATTAGGTATGAATACGAGGTATCAATATCCATCGTCCACGATATGTTGAAGTTGGGAATTGTAGTTTCTGAATCAGCCATTTTTACTGCAGAACTGTAAACTGAAGGAGGCGCAATTAAAGGAGACCCACCCGCCGTTGGATATTGAATGATAGAAGGTTGAACAGAAACAACCTGTCCCGTGGCATTATTACGGAACGGTGCATCAGATAACCAACTTCTTCCTAAAGTGTCATTTGATCCATCAAGGTATGAACCTCCAACATTAAGCCTATAGGTTGTTTCGAAATTACTAGTGCTAAGATCAAATTTTTGTGAAACGGGGAATAGAAGAGGGACAGAATAGTCAAGTAATTTGCCTGGAGCAGTAACAAACTCTAAGGCGTTTACGAATGCAATGGAGCCTTGTGAAGGAGCAAATTTGATGGCGTAACGCTCTGTTGTAACATTTACAAGAAACTCTTTTAGAATCGCTTCGTTTTTCTCCATTTGGAAGTCTTTGAGGAGGGCTAATGTATCTGTTGAAACAGAGAATTTGGCGGTTTGGAGATTAAATTCGTTATTTTGTAAAGGGAAAAAATGAAGACGGATCCAATGCAACCCGGGACTAGTCACATGAAATGTGTAAGTGGCTTCACTAACGAAGACTTTCGCGTTGAGGTATATAGGTGAAGGTACATTCTTATTATCAGGTGCAGAAATTTGAATGTCACGTCCGCTATAGGCTAAATATTTGGCTGTATTTTGATCTGGTTGAAACGCGCGATTTCCTGGAAGAGTAGTAGGAGAAGTGGATCCACAATCAACAAGGTAGTTATCTGATGGTGTAAATGCTGGAAAAGATTTTGCTGAGGCAGTAGAATCTGATGATTGTGCAGAAACTGGAATTATTACACTCGAGGGGCCGAGGATAATGAGGCAAACAAACGCCACGAGGATATTAGCCATTATTTTAGACGATGAGAATGAAATAAAGGGCGGTGGTGGTGGTGATCCTCTAGGCATTTTTTTCATCTCCAGCCCCTCCTAATGAGGATTTGGGGATGAAATTTGAGAAAAAAATTGTCTAAAAACTATGAATGGAGGGTGTGTGAAAGAGAAAAAAAGGAAAGAGAGGAATGGTGGAAAAATTAAGGTAGAGAGATTTGAAATCAGTATGTTTTTGCCAATATTATCGCCATTGTTGTGGGGCGTGGAGATTTTTGGCTTTGGTTTCGAATTTCTGTTACCATTGGCGCACTTATTTTGTTTAAGGTTTTACGTGTTTTAGTGGTTGAAATGGTTAATGCACCGGTCTTTTCTCTACGTTGTTCATTTTAATTAGCGTCTAAATTCTGTTCACAAATTCTTTGACCATTTTATTTTCAATAATCATTGGTTTAAGTTTGTTCTCTCCTTTTCTTTCTTGTGAGTAGGAAAATAAATAAAAGAACAAAACGGCGCAAAAAGGGAAGAAAAGAAGTATGCAAATAAATATGAAAAAAGAAGTTTGCAAATCAATCGTAAAAAATTGGTCAAATTTTGTTCATGCATTATAATGTAAATTGAACAACTTTACTCGTGCGTTAAACTTTTTACAAAATCTTATTCGGCCAGGGCAAAAATGCTTCATTTTTGTTGTTGATCCAACTTAAACTTTAATCAAAAGTAGAGGGCTAAAAAAGAGACTTCTTTTCTGGAAAAATTTGGACATGTGAAGTCCACCGATTTCAAGATAGGGTTCCGTTAATGATAAGGACAAACACGAGATGATTTGCTAACAACAAAGGTATGAATGAATCAACACTCTAATAGAGAAAAAAATTTGAGAAATTTCAAATAATGCAAGAACAAATTTAGACCTTTTCCCTTAACAATTCATAAAAGGTTTAGTCTTCAATAAAATATTATCGGTTAGGAAGCCATATTTCACAAGGTGGTTATATACTTAACCAAAAAAGAAAGAAAAAGGAAAGAGGGTCTCATTTAATTTATTAAGTACTTTCTATGAGCTAGCAACTTATGGTTTAAATTAAAGAAAGGCTCAACTTCAAATCTTGCTGCTACGGCTTCAACACCAGAATTTTCCTTGTTTTGAGAGAAATAACTTATGTGATCACAATTCGAATCTAGTGTTATAAGTTTCGATTTTAACAACCTTGCAACCACTTAGCATCATTGTCCACTTAAATCTTACATGTCTAATAACATGAAAGGAAAACTGTTTCAATTATTATTTGGTAGAATCAAAAGGTCAAATTCCATTCATTTCATGTTACACTTCTCTTCCTATTTTTGGGCAAGATTAAGTTATTTCATAACATAAAAGCAGTTTTTTTTTTAAAACTTTTTGGTCACTTCGCTTATTGTGTATATTTTTTTTATTTTTTTTTGGTGAAGTTAAACATTTTTCAGCTTGGCAAAAATATTTATATATGCTAGCCAATATACATAATATACATAAATTATACCCTAATTATACATCTGCAAGTTATTTTTTGGGTGAACGACTATGTATTTTGATTTCTCTCTCTCTCTCTTTTTTTTTTTTTTTTTTTTTTTTTTGTTGTTGTTGTTTAAGAAATTGAACGGTTTTTCGTTCAAATGGGTGCTTTTTAATTTTGTCCTCACAATAGAACTTATTTCTAGTTGGGCATAAGTTCATCACATGAGACATAACTTGTGGGATATTATGATGTGAAATATAAACTTATACCCCGGGAAAAAATTATTTGTTATGAGGGACAAAAGTTAAATACCAGCACCGAAGAGAGACAAAAGTGCAAATGACCGCACCCCCCCCCCCCCCAAATTTGCAGAATTGCCCTTCTTTTGGGGTGGTCATTAAATTTTGTCTCTCATATTTGTGGTCTTTAAGTTTTATCCTTCGCTTGGATACCTCAGGTTCTGCGTTTGAACCCTCGCTCAGGCATAAAATAAAAAATAATTTTGCAAGGCAGGGCTGGTGGGAGTGTATGCCGGATCCAACATAAAGTCCTTAAGGAAAAACTAAAGTTATGCCGGAGGGGGCATAACTTTTCCTCAAGGCATAGTTTAGTTATTCCTTATGGGACAAAACTTTTCCTTAAGGAACTATACCTTATGGGGCTGACTTTTAATTAAGGCATAACCAAAAGTATGCCCCATAAGGTAGAACTTTTCCTTAAGGCATAGACTTTGCCTTACAAGGCAAACTTTTAGTTATGCCTTAAGGAAAAGTTCCGCTTTATGGGGCATACTTTTAGTTATGTCTTATGGGGCACACTTTTAGTTAAGGCATAACTAAAAGTATGCCTAAGGTGGAAAAACTTTCTTTTAAAGCGCGGCCTAAAAGTTTACTTGAAAAGTAAAATAAAATAAAATATATGCCTCAAGGCAAAGTCTGCCCCCTCCGACATAACTTCAGATTTTCCTTAAGGATTGTATGCCGGATCCGGCATACACTCCTCCCAGCCCTGCCTTGAGAATTTTTTATTTTTTTTATTTTATGCGACGGGGTTCGAACCAGGTAACCTCGCATTATCAAGCGAAGGGCAAAACTTAAAAATGCTACAAATATGAGAGGCAAAATTTAAAGACCCCCCCAAAAGAAGGGAAATCCGTGCAAAAAAATGCGCCCCCCCCCCCCCCAACCCCAACTCCTTTTTTTCCTTATTGGGCTCTACGCTGGGCTTGAATAAAGTAGCGAAAACCCTGAGCCCAACAAGAAGCTGCTCTGTACATCTTCTTAAGATGAGAATTTTTTTGTATTTAGAATTTAAAAAGAAACTTATATAATTACAAACAAGGGCAAAGGAAATTGTATTTTGGTAACAGGGATCTATCTATCTATATACGTTTCTTCCTCTTCAAGTCGAGAGAAAGGCAGTGTTGTTCAGATCTCTGAGTCATGTCGACCGAAGAAGATGCAGGACGACGCCGTACAGCACTCGCCGATTATCGCAAAAAGCTCCTTCAGCACAAAGAACTTGATGCTCGTGTTCGCACAGGTGAAAATCTTATAAACCCTAGTCTTCTTATTCTTACATTGATTTCGATTACTCAAGTGTATATTTAGGTTTAAGAGCATCAATTGATACTGTTATTTACTCCTACATGTAGTGAATTTTCGTCGATATTTATTCAATTCGATGCTCAGTAATTTCACTTTTTCGTTTTTCCTTTTATATTCATAGGTAAGATTAGATATTTTATGTTCTGTGGCGAAAGAGGAGACATAGAGATTATTAATATATTGCAGGAACTATTAATGTGGTTTGATTCTCGGAAATCTTAAACCCTAGTGATCTTATTGTGACTTTGATTTCGGTTATTGAAGTCTATTTTTAGGTTTAATATCATCTATTGATATTGTTATTTACTCCTAAATGTAGTGAATTTTCGTGGATATTTATTAGATCATCAATTGAACATATACAGTAGTATTTATTCAGTTCCAATGCTTAGGACTTTTGAAGTTTATTTTTAGGTTTTATTGCATCCATCGATACTATTATTTATTCCTAAATGTAGTGAACTTTCGTGGATATTTATTTGGTTAGATGCTTAGGACTTTTGTTCTTTTGTTTTGCCTTTTATTGTAGATAAGATTAAATATTGATTGTTCTGTGGCGAAAGAGGAAACATAGAGATTATTAATATGAAAAGTTTAATACAACAACCTAACCAGTTTAATCCCACTGGGTAGAGTGTAAGCAGACCTTACCCCTGCCTCGTGGAGGTAGAGAGTCTGTTTCCGAAAGATCCTCGGCTCAAATAGTGCATATCAAAGCAGTTTGAAAAGGAAAATACCAAAGTAAAGAAGACATAGCAAATAGTAGGGAAAACATTATATAGCACTCAGAAAAAAGGAACATTAACAACAACAAAATAATGCGATAATTGAAGCACAAGAAACAACAGTTAGTATCAGAAATCGAAGGACAAGAAAGTACGAGAATAGTGCTGATACTACTTGTATGAAAGGGGAAACAGGTACGGTGTACCAAACTACCACCAAACATATCCCGCATGAAATCGGGAAAACGCTCAACGGCCTACTAACCTTCTACCCTAATTCGCGACCTCCATAGCCTCCTATCTAAGGTCATATCCTCGGTAAGTTGAAGCTGCGAATATGAAAAGTTTAATGCTAGTAATATATTGCAGGGATTCTTAATGTGGTTAAAGTTGGAATTTGTACTAGAAAAAGAGTTTTAGCATATATTTTGAACCTACCTCACACGTGCGAAATTTGTTTTGTATTTTCATGGGTATGGCCAATGTGTCCTGAACCGCGATTGCTTTATTTTGAAATTAAGCATTACTTGAAACGAAGAAGATGAGAGAAAGCATCTTGTGTGTCATTGCTTGGTACAAGGTTCTATTTGGGTTCTATGCTACACTTGTGATGGCGCACAGATTAGCGGAAGAAAACTGACAAAGAATAAAAGATGGGGGTGAATTTGATTTATACGGATTAGAACAACGCAAACTCAAGTATTAACCAAACTTAATCCTTGTTATGAATTATAACTAACGATCATTCAAACCCAAAGAAATTGCAATGAAAATAAAGAAAGAATAGATAATAAAACATTTAATCAGTCAATTCCAAACAAATATGATAGAACCTACTCAACCTAGTACTAGTTAATATTCCAACTAAGATTCAATCCAGAGAAAGAAAGAAACAGGAGGGTAAAGAGATGAGCTCATACGAAAAATCTTACCTTAAAAGATTCAAGTTAGACTCAAGTTGAACTTCAAGAAGAAGAACAAAACATGAGATCAATTCCTACGTTTAGAAACGTTAAGTTTAGGCTAAGTCTCTCAACTTTAACTTTTCCAAATCTAAAACAAAGATCCTAACCAATGGGATAGGGAATTTTAAGAAGACCGAAATATCATTAAACTAAATGTTCCACGTTGGCCAGGCAGAAAATCCGTGCTGCATTTTTGCGCTGCAGTCTGAATCTACACTGGACTTTGCTACTCTGCGCTGTACATCGCACTTTAACTCCCATTTTTTGTTCATCCAGTAACTCCATGTCATATATCAATGATGTCACAAGCACTAGAAGATATTTCTAAGGTATTTCCTAGCCTTCTAGCTCATCTTCCACACACGCTTGCGTTGGAGCTCTCCCGTGGACTATCGATTTCCGACGGTTCAAATGAGCCGATGATTATGCTTTTTACTTGCTTCATGTTATTAGACAGATGATTAGCGTAAGAGCGATAGAGTTTGTATTTTCACATTTGGAAGCACTTTTAAAGATAAAAATGGTGAAACACCAAATAAGACAAGCCAATGCAAGTGAACAACTCCATTAAACTACATGTAAAAGTAAATTCCTTTTTACAGCTTCTGACCTCTGAAGTCCTGAAATCATTTTCAATCATTCCTTAAGTGCTTCATGTATCATAGTATCTTGGCTTAACTTTTTTAGTTTCTTTTTTTTTTGCATATGTATAATGTACTACGCACACTTATACATGTATGTATGTATATATATGATTTTGGAATGTACAATATTTGGGTGGATCTTCAAGGTTTGGGTAAAACCTGGTGGCGTATAATATAATGTAACCTATTGTAGAATGTTTCATAAAAACTCGATCTAACAAATGTTACTGCTACTTATCTGTTCTTAGTTATCAGTAACTCTTGCTTGTTGGAAAATAGATTCCTGTTCTGGTAATCAACAGGATTTTTTGCGGGAAACCGTGGAGTAGATCATGCCAATCCTTTTTGGTCTTTCCATTTGTTAGATTCTATTCTTTCACTAAAATGCCTTTCCACTCCACAAAGTACAAGTGCTGTAGGGGAGTTGTCATACTTCATCAGTCAACAAACTATAGCCTGATGATTTATTTAAGCATGCCTTGATGTATATAATCTCATGGAGTTATCTGTTCTTTTATTCAGAAAGGATGTTGTAGCTATTTTGATACCGATCCGCACTATAGAACTCTCATAAACCAATGCTTCTTATTTGGTTATATGGGAATGTGTCCTTAGTTTCCCAGAGTTGGTATAACCTTGTTTGTGATACACCATAAAGCGAGAGAAAAAGATATAGATTAAATTTTAGTTATTAGTGATTATGAATACATGTACACCACAAAGCGAGAGAAAAAGATATAGATCAAATTTTAGTTATTAGTGATTATGAATACATGTTCAAGTACTTTGTAATTGTTCCTTGATTTTTATTCCTTCTACTAGGTTGTTTTCCTATAAGCTGATAAGCAACTTAAATTCTTGGTCCTACAAAACTTCGTAGTATTCGTATTCTTTTTTATCTTTCTGTTATTATATTACTCCTACTTCTTATAAAGTTACCTCCTCAGTGAGAGAGAACTTGCGAGCTACCAAGAAGGAATATACTAAAACAGAAGATGATTTGAAGTCACTTCAGAGTGTTGGACAGATCATAGGAGAAGTGCTCCGACCTCTAGATAATGAGCGTTGTAAGTACTCTTTATCCTGACTAATATTTATTTACTTTTTTACTCCTAGGCATGCACTCTTAATCACAAAGTGTGGTTTTAGTTTCATTTTTTTGACATGAAAGAACTTACTAAGAAACTGCAGAAATGTATGGGACTAATCAGTACCTTCCATTACCTTTGCAGTGATAGTAAAAGCTAGCAGCGGCCCGAGGTATGTGGTTGGCTGTCGCAGTAAAGTTGACAAGGAAAAACTGACTTCGGGCACAAGAGTGGTTCTCGATATGACAACACTTACAATCATGCGGGCACTCCCCCGGGAAGTTAGTAGTTACTATTTTGCTTGCAAGTGTTAATCGTTTGGGTCTATATTTAAAATTATTATGTTTGTCCATCTCCAATTTCCTTATGATGAGAGATTAATGGCAGGTTGATCCAGTTGTATACAACATGCTTCATGAAGATCCTGGCAACATTAGTTACTCTGCCGTGGGTGGACTGTCAGATCAGATCAGGGAGCTGAGAGAATCCATAGAGTTACCTCTAATGAACCCTGAGCTTTTCCTCCGGGTTGGAATTAAGCCTCCAAAGGTAAGTCATTCAACATAATTTTTCCACAGTCTCATACATTTGTCGGCATGGACAAATATAGCTTTTGCTTGTAATATTACTTTGAACCAACAAAGGATTCTATCCCAGGGTGTTCTTCTCTATGGGCCACCTGGAACTGGCAAGACATTGTTAGCCAGGGCAATCGCTAGCAACATAGATGCCAATTTCTTAAAGGTTGGTGCTCTAGACTTTTAGTTTTATCCTCCAGTCCAATAGCATCTCATAATTTGGACCTCTACAATTGGTGATTGCTGCAGGTTGTATCAAGTGCCATTATTGATAAGTACATTGGTGAGAGTGCAAGATTGATCAGGGAAATGTTCAACTATGCTCGTGATCACCAAGTAAGGACTTCGTAATGAATTCATTGTATATATTGGGAGTCTTAGACGTGATGAATAATTCTTGAAGGTGCCTTAAAATGTTGACACTTATTATCTTCATTTGTAGCCCTGCATCATTTTCATGGATGAGATTGACGCAATTGGTGGACGTCGTTTTAGCGAGGGAACCAGTGCAGACCGTGAAATTCAAAGAACGCTCATGGAGTTGCTTAATCAGTTGGATGGATTTGACCAGCTTGGAAAGGTCTGGATTGACCTTCAATGTATTCTAATATGTGTTGCGATTTATTCCATAGGCTTAAGGAGGAGCGGGGGTTGACATACAGGCCTAGAAATGACCTGCTTTAACACGCTCATAAAGAAGAGTAGAATGCATAAAACAGGAGGGTTTGTTCGCCTGAGTCTATTTTATCTTTATTCTGTTTTCAGGTGAAAATGATTATGGCAACAAACAGACCCGATGTCTTGGACCCAGCTCTTCTTCGCCCTGGTCGGTTAGATAGAAAGATAGAAATACCCTTGCCTAATGAACAATCAAGAATGGAAATCCTCAAGATCCATGCTTCTGGGATTGCCAAACATGGTGAAATTGATTACGAGGCTGCTGTTAAGCTCGCTGAGGTTTGCTAATAATGATAACGAGAACACTGTTATACCGCTTCTATTGCATCAAACTTCTGTTAACTTGTTTTCTCCTCAGGGTTTTAATGGAGCTGATATGCGCAATGTTTGCACTGAAGCTGGTATGTTCGCAATACGCGCAGAGCGTGATTATGTCATCCATGAGGATTTCATGAAGGTATTTGTCTTCTTTTCCGAAATTTCTGTTTGTAAAGTGGCAATTTATTAATTTCACTGATTGGCTCTTTTCTGAGTTCACCTTATAGAGGTCTTCATGCTACCAAAGTGTTGGTGGTGTTTATTAGTCAAAGAAATTTAGTGACTCATGGTAAATCTGTATGCGTGTTATTATGTGAATCACTACTGCTTTTAGATTTTGTACCACTACCCTAGGTAGCACACTCGATTTCTTATTTTAATGAAAGCACACTTAAATATTCTTTAACTAAGAGTGTCGGTACAGTAAGTCCAATATTTCACATTGAAACCTTGTTTTGGAAGAGATTCCTTGTTTCTACTTCGTATCATGTGTGTTCTCCTAATTCCCTTTTTCCTATTTTTCATCGTTAGAGCGTTGTTCCAGAAAGAAATGCCTTGTTGCTTCTACTTGGTAGTGTTATTGTATTCTAAAATTCTTTTTCCAATTTCTCATCCTCCTGAGACAACTTTTCCTGTAGGCGGTAAGGAAACTGAACGAAGCAAAGAAACTTGAATCAAGTGCTCACTACAGTGCTGATTTTGGTAAGGAATAAGCACGAGCTCATGGGCCATGGACCAATTTCAATGGTATGACAACGCCGGATGCAGTCTTCGGTTGCTGTACCATTTGGGTTTCTTTATTCTGTACTTTAAATTATGTAAAGCAGCAACCCCCTTTCTCTGAAAGCAGCTGCATTTATTGTGTTTCTCGTGGCGTCTGTTGAAGGATGGTAGAATAGAATAGAGACGGTGGATGTTTATTTGCTGTATTTGCGTTTCTATGTACTGAAATTCTGATTGGCATTAGACCCAAAAAGAAAAATGAACTTTAAACTTAATCCTGAGGTGGTAGTATATTAGGCAATACAGCAGAGGGATGCGATCTGACTTTGTTCGCCTTAGGGTTGATTAAACCCTTTTTCCCCGTTCTTATATCAGTCAGTTCTGAAGACCCTAACACTTTACGTTTTGTGCAATAATCAGTCGATTAAAACAGAAGGAAGCGCAATTGATTAATTAATTGATTCAGATGGTACAGCACTATACTTCAGGACAGAAGAAAAAGTAGAACTCGGTATTTCTCTCTGCTTCCCCCTTTTTTCTTTTTTTTTTTTTGGGGTAGCAATGACATCGACTCCTTTTTCTTGTACTTTTGTGTTCTTTCAGTTTCTTCAAGTAAAATCAATTTTAGAATTGAAAAAGATTGTCATAAAATAAAGTGAACAGGAACTGGAAAAGCTACTGGTTAATTAATCTGATGAACCAAATGGACAGCTTATTGAAGGTTACAGCAGAGGACCATTATATTTCAGTCTGCAATTTAAATTAATGTAGAGACTCGGTCCCAAGTAATCAATTACTATGATATCCGCTCATGGGAGTTAATTGACCTTGTTCTTAGTCTCCACCATGAAGAAGCAACTATATATAAATTGAAACACAGCTGCCATCTTAGTCTCCACCATGAAGAAGCATCTATATATAAATTGAAACACAGCTGCCATCTATATATAATCTGATGAACCAAATGGACAGCTTATTGAAGGTTACAGCAGAGGACCATTATATTTCAGTTTGCAATTTAAATTAATGTAGAGACTCGGTCCCAAGTAATCAATTACTATGATATCCGCTCAAGGGAGTTAATTGACCTTGTTCTTAGTCTCCACCATGAAGAAGCATCTATATATAAATTGAAACACAGCTGCCATCTTAGTCTCCACCATGAAGAAGCATCTATATATAAATTGAAACACAGCTGCCATCTATATATAATCTGATGAACCAAATGGACAGCTTATTGAAGGTTACAGCAGAGGACCATTATATTTCAGTTTGCAATTTAAATTAATGTAGAGACTTGGTCCCAAGTAATCAATTACTATGATATCCGCTCAAGGGAGTTAATTGACCTTGTTCTTAGTCTCCACCATGAAGAAGCATCTATATATAAATTGAAACACAGCTGCCTCTACTGCCACTGCAATGCATCCAAAGCTTGTTGGTGAACTTGTTTATCACCTGCTGCCACTACATTGAAACCTGCAAGTGAAATTAGGATATTATTCACAAGTTGACTTGCAGGCATATTTTAAGACATTCAAGGTTAGCTTGTGTCTATGAAATGATAATTTATAATGAGAAATAAGAATTACTTGTGGCTGGTGAACCAGCAGAAGCTTTCCAATTAAATTGTTGTCCTGTCCAGTCGGTTATAGTTCCTCCAGCACCTTCTATTACTGGCACAAGTGAGAGGAAGTCGTATGGCTGAAATTTTTTGTTTTGACATCAGCATAGAGATTATGGAAGTTAAAAAAAAAACAAAAAAAAAAAACAATTCAATGTCATAAGGGAAGTAAAACAGCAAAATTTTCATCCTGCATCAATATATTTATCAGGAGGTAGGGATATAATCATATACCGAAATTCCAATCAGTTACCACTTCACTGATATTGGACATAGACAATGAAAATACGCTGGCTCTCCTCTATATGGAGGGAAAAAGCTCAATACACACACATGGTAAGCATAATCTTATCTTTACTAGTCTAGGCAATAGACCAGAGAGCGATTAACTGACCTTAAGACCAGACTCTATTACAAGATCCACAAATCCAGAAGCCAACAGGGCATATGCATAGCAATCACATCCGTACAGTGGAACTTTCACCTGTAACAGAAGTAGAGGAAGAGATAAGAATTCTCAGTGGAGGAAAGAGAGTGCAATGCATTCTCTTTTTCCTCTTTAGTTTCCTCCTGCTCAGATCTTCTCATTGCCCTCCTTCTTCCTTCCCCATTTTTTGCCTATTTTGCTTGCACATTAGCTAGAACTTGCCATAATGTTACATACCTTGCTTCTAACACGAGCAAATGCAATCTCAGCGTCTCCTTCGAACAAATGTGGGCTAGTAGTGTACCTGAACTTGAAAGAATGAAAATGAGAAGTAGATGCAGCACACTTTTCGTATCCCTGATAAATTAAAACAGATACACAGAATACAAGTACTTGAAGGTGAGTAACCATGTTCTGTTTTGGTAAGAAAGGGTTTGAAGGAGAAACATACAGGTAGGCTTTTGAAAGACTTGAACAACTGCGTGTGGAGATTTCTTGCCCATTCAAGGTAGTTCGTCGCCCACTTAAACCAGTCCACCTCTCTCTCAGTACAGGCTGGTCAATAATGCCAAGAATCTAGAAAAGCAGAAATGAAGAGAACATCATGTTGACCGACTCTCGGAATCACAGTTTACCTACATATGGGTCTCACAGTCTATTGTAGCATAGTATAAGGAGATTACATATGGTATCATAGGCTGGCACCCTCATTACACCAAGGGAAAGCTAAATTAAGTAGTTTGAGAGTTGAACACAATATTCCGAACACGAGTGATCCCAGATGGCAATAAGGAAAAAAGCACCTACACAATATTGAGTGGACAACTATTAAGAGAAAAAGAATAAAAAAAAAAAAATCAAAAGCACCTACTTGATATTGCTAATTTCTTGAATAAACATCAATATTCCAATTCAGGGTGAGGGAACATCTATACAGGACCACTAAATGGCTAACACATACAGGAACTACGCATCTACCAACCAATCTAGAACTTGGAAAGTGAAGAGGTGAGCCGAGGGTCTTTCGGAAACAGCCTACCTACCTTTCAAGGTGGGGGTAAGGTCTGCGTACACTCTACCCTCCCCAGACCCCACATTGTGGGATTCCACTGGGTATGTTGTTGTTGTTGTTAGTCCAAAAAGATGGAGGTTTTTCCCAATTTTCCTTTTTCTCTATTATTTTTTGTTTATAATTTCATGAGTATCTATCTCTTTTCCCTTTTTGATAAGTTAAACATGACAATATCTTCTACAGGGAGCACATTTTGACAGCAACAGTTACAAATCAAAAGTATGCCAACCGACGCCTGTTTTACTGTAAAATGACTCAACTACGCTTCCACCAGCAAATGCTGTCCCAATGCTAACAGAGTTTGGGAGAAAAAAGTTGACAGTTGACAGGACTAATAAACAAGCTTTCGTTGATCTAGTAGTGAGCAAGGTTTTTTATTGATACAAATACAATCAACTGGCTGGCGATTCATACCGGTTTACCTTTGTACAACAGAGCAATAAGAGTGCCAAACACAGGTTTCCCTGTAAGTAAAAAGTATTCCGATGAATGAATATTTGAGCTATAGGTTGAACAGAGTTGATAAGGAAAAGACAAGCAGGTACCTGTAATGAAACTCTTCGTCCCATCTATTGGATCTAAAACCCAAACATAGTCTGCAGTTTCCTCTTTACACCTCCATCCCCTCTCCTCTCCGTAACTATCACCAAGCAGTTTAAATACAAATTCTCAGCACACAAACATACAGAGACAAAATAAATCCAACAGAGATGTCAAGAGAAGCTTCATAATTGACTCTTGATCAATGATTTAAGGACTCAACAGCATCTAAAGTAAGGCCTTCCATTATTATTCGTATACACAAGCCATGACACATAATGAAATATCAAGACCAAAATGTATTTATTCTCCCAAAAGAAAAAAAGAAAAGAAAAATGGATCTGTAAGAATTGCACTGACTCGCATCTATTGAATTAGCAGCGTGAATGGTATTCGGCTACTACAAGGACGATCTTATGTATCGGCATTATACAAGTAAATAGAGTGGCTCTAACAATTAAAACTTATGGAAACCTCACTGGTATTCTATTACAGTCGTATTAAAAGCACACAGGCAAATGCTGAAAAGTTCAATTAGACTGGGGAAAATGTCAAAGATCATAGAAAGCTTATGGTTGCTTGATATTCCTTTCACCCAAAGAGGACTTCCCACAAACTGATTTCACCGAATAAGATCCATTTAAACTGTACTCTCTCTGTACTTTTTCTAGATAATTTACTTTTCAGCTCTGGATAGAACGAAATATGGCATGTTACAAAATAAGTTTCTAGTAAATGCATGACCAGCACGATATGGTGCGTTTTTCCTACGGTGAGTGTGAAGTTATATTCACAAATCTCTCATGCTAACCGTCAGTCTCTCTCTGAACTAAAGAGAGAGTGAGGCCAATGTTTTCTCCACTTTCAGCTCCGGCAATTAACTAACTACAAATGAGGAAGTTTAAAATTTAAACATGCAAGCTTGTTGGCTTTAGAATAAAAAAGGATAGCTCAAGTAGTACACTTGTGATAGCTTAAGTAACTCACATTGCATGGGAAGGGAAATTCTCTTGGATTATCTTCACCATAGATTCCTCCGCCAATTGATCAGCAATCGTTACCGGACCTTTAACCACAAATTTATATACATGTTCAAAATTCTCCAAAAAATTAGGAGTTAATGGTCAAAAACACACCTGAACTATCACTTTTTCGTGAGTGAGTTTCACGCCCCAACTATTAGTTGTTCATTGTTCGTTTTTCCTGCCTGAACTATAAGTCTATAACCATCTATGTAATAAAATAGCATCGAGTTTAGGTATGTATTAAAACACATGTCGATATTTCCTACCTGACCTACATATACGGTGATAGTTCAGCTACTTGCGAAAAAAGTGATAATTCGTGTGTTTTTTACTATTATCTTAAAAATTAAAATCCGCTAGCAATATATCAGCGTAAATAAAATTAACAGAAAACTCACTCAAATCTTCTTTATCGAGAATATCGAAGCTTTTCCGAAAGTATTTGCGGATGACGTCACCAGCAGCATCAGCTAATTTGTTAGCAACTGCTGCAAATTCGTCGAGCTCAGAATCCTCAACTCCTAAATCATCTATTTCTGCTTCATTCGACACCACACAATTCAAACTCATTTTAGGCGACGATAATTTGATTCTCGGAAACGAATTGATACCTAAATGTGGAAAATCAAGCGAATCGGAGAAGATTTTCCGGACGGAGATTGATGAGGAAAGAGGTAAAGAGTTGATGCGATTTAGAGAAACAAATTGAGATTGAGAGAGCATTTTTGAGGGTTTTGTTTAATTAATAGGCGGGAAAACAATTGGTTCACGAGAGAGCGATTGGCAGGAGTTGAGAGTGAGGAGCATTGATTGAAAAGAGGAAATATGGAAGATGATGCGTTTTCAACCGTCCGATGGTTTTACGGGTCATGGCATTTCACAAGCACACGACAAACAAACAGTGCGGCCCAACTGTATAAACGTGAAAAGAAAAGAAAAAAAATGATTTTAATGCACTTTTCTTGGTTCTGTAATGAAATGATTATATTTCCTACCCCTTAATTGTTTACAGGCTTTTCTTCTAAAAGATTAATACATAGCAAATTTAAATTAATAACCAATAAGATTTACATTAGATACCAAACCGAATGGATAAATTCATAAATCAAAGGAAATTAAAAAAAAAAAAAAAAGAACTAGCTCCTTTTGTTTACACGAAAAATCGGTATAGTTGAATTTGTTTACGTCGTCAAGGACAAGTAGATGAATGTAACTAAAATTATGAAATAATAAGTAATAATTAACAAGACAAGTGAAAGTAAAGCATAGCTAGTTATGTAGCCTGGGCCTTGAAGAAAATTTGAACTAGAGTCTTCGGCTGGTGAATTACTATAGCCTCAACGAATTAAGCAAGAAAGAGCGAATGCTAAGAATAATATGAATACTTTGCATTGTTGTATAATGTTTCAGATGCCTTACAATAGAATGAGATCGTCTATTTATACTATAGCTATAGGATGCATGATCCACAAATCATGCCCTCTTAATTACCAATATTAATGCTGCAATAAAGGGTAATAAAAAGATGGTAAAGGCCAGCCTCTTCGGACCTCTCGTAGTTTCTGCCTCCGGAAGGTGTTATTATCTTCGGACCTCTCGTAGTTTTTGCCTCCGGAAGCAGGTTATCAAATTACTTATCTGGCCTCTTTGAATACTTTTGAAAAAGTTTTTAGCAAAAAAAGACACCCCCACCGCTTGGAGACTCGAATCTGACTTGTCACCATCGTCACGTATCATCTTTTAATACGTGCACTTGGTGTCTACGGATTTTGCCTACCCACCTTTATATGCCAATTTCTCAACTAAACTCCGCTCAAGTTGGGAAGAAGGCGTATTCTGCATACTTTTAATTTCAAAGTGTTGCTCAATTGCGTTCAAGTAGATAACACATTATTACAGTTAACGTTAATCATTAATTCTTGTTCGAAGACAAGTCCCACAGTTCTCATCGCCTACTTCCCTCTTGGCCCTCATCATCCTCATCCCTCTCTGCATTCCTTCCTCTGTTAGTAATGTCTACTATTTTTAATTAGCAGAACTCATATATTAATAATATTGCACATGTATAGTTCTACTATCAAATAATGGAGTTCGTTTATCTGATCTAATAGAATATTATAATGTTAGATTATATGGGCATGCATTACTTTTCTTTTGTCTTTCATGTTTGATGGCCACATATTACATGAAAAAGCATCTTAAGAGCCTTAAAAGGCACTTGCATGAGGAAAGGGCCATGGTCCCCAAGTATAGGCTTCCCTCTGATTAATGACACCAGATTGGAAACAGACGCAGTATTGGCTAACACCGAAACAAACGTACATTATGTACAAGAAATATTAAACACTGAATCAACATCTCTTAGTAGGGAAAAGAAAAAACACACTTCAATCTTTGTTCTTAAACTTAACTACTCTACGATCAACCAAGCAAATGCTACAGCATATACCCACAAGCAACTACAATAATAAAAAGCTCCAACACAAATACAACATTCTTATATATTTCATTATTCCATTTAACTATTTATTGCCTCTAGTGATGATTGTGGTGACCAGGCAACTTCTCCTTGATCTTCTCCATCATACCCTTCTTCTCATGGTGCTCTGGAGCAGTACTAGTGGACATGGCGCTCGTAGTCGTAGTCGTTCCAGTAGTAGTAGTGTGTTGATGTGGCTCCTCCTTATGCTTCCCACCTGTTAATTTGTCTTTTATCTTCTCTTTCAGCCCTTTCTTCCTCCGCCCACCTTGTCCATCATCCTCAGACTGCACCACAGTAATTTAACAGTGTTAATAAGGTAATAATAGTTACTCCCTCCGTCCCAAATTATGGGGGGTGGTTCGGAGTGCGAGGGTAAATTTTTTTTTTTTACTATGAATTCCAGTATAAATTCTTCAAATGTTCTAAAATAAAATTTAAAATATTTGAGAACTACAAGAAAAACTCTACAAGTCAGACTTAACTAATAATCCCCTATAAATTCTTCAAGTAGTTTAAAATAAAATTTAAATATTAGTAAACTGTACGAAAAATTCCACAAGTCAAAGTCAATGTAGCTAATAATCGAACTCGAAAAACTCTACAAGTCAAAAATAGCTAATAATCCAAATACTTAAAAAATGTATGAAAAAACTAGTCAAAGAAAAAACGGTTACTTCCGAAATAGTAACAACTTGGAGGGAGTATTTTAGAACTCAAAAAGCTAAGCGAGGAAGGGATGGATTTGTAAATATCAAGAGAAAATTAGACAATATCAGGTTAGATGACCTAGAAAATAGAAAAATAACTTATCGAGCTTTATTGTATGAATCCATATATATCAGAGATAGTCTTTTAAATATAAGAATGTATAAAATAAATTAAAAAAGTTCGGTATACACAATGTATAGAAGAACAAAAAGTTTTGAATACAGAAGGTATAAAAGTAAAAAAGAAAAACCAAATCCGTCTAAGTTAAAAATTAGTTTGAACAAAAAATAGGATGAAAAGGCATGTAAGATATCATACAGAGCTAGAGCTTGAACTGCTTGAGCGGTGAAGCTCCTCCTTTCGCTGTTGCTGCTGCTTCTCGGAGTGTGTTTGCTGGTGCAATCTTTCACCAATTGTCGCAGCACCAGCACCAACACCAACACCAGCACCTAAGCCACCTAAGCCAGCAGTGTGTTGTAACTTTTCACCAGTTGTCGGAGCACCATATCCAGCAGTGTGTTGTAACTTTTCTCCAGTTGTCGGAGCACCATATCCAGCAGTGTGTTGTAACTTTTCACCAGTTGTCGGAGCACCATATCCAGCAGTGTGTTGCAACCTTTCACCAGTTGTCGGAGCACCATAGCCACCAGTAGTGTGTTGCAATTTTTCACCAACTGTGGTAGCACCAGTAGTGCTGGTCGGAAAACTTGTTGGAGCAGTAGAGCCAGCAGTGGTTGCAACGCCAGTAATGTGCATGGGGTTGCCGTGCTCATCGGTCAGCTTCACCGGGTGACCATATTGGTCAGTCAGCTGAATTGGATTTCCATGTTCATCACGTATGTCCGCCATAATTGAAAAGGAAATTTGGAATAAAATGGATATTAGTTCTTCTTTCTTTGTTTAGAATAAAAAAGCTAACTGGTGATTTTTAAAAGGGGGCAGGGTCGGTGGAGCATGAGCTGCTTCTGCATGAGTGCATTTAACTGGATGGATACACGTATGCCAGAACAGCACCGCGTAAGCTGCCACGTAGGAGTGTGAGGACACGTATTCGATCGGTGTGAAACGACAAAACAATTCTGATTGAGTCGATTCGATAACATCAGCTTGATTCTGCTCAATCCATTCAACAAGCTTCCCTGGTAGACCGGTACGGGACAATACACTTCTTATAGAGTAGTCAATTTTTCTTAAAATTGATTATTGCAGGTCATTGACACTTTTAAATTATCAATTTGTATTATTATAAAAAAATTAAACTTATGGGCTTAAATAATTGGAACATATTAATTTCATCGCCATCTATTGTATTGTATGATAATTAATAAAATTATCAGTGTTCTCTTTTCTCTAAATTTATATATGTTACATGTCAGTTGTAATCGCAAGGATATCTGGGACAAGGTGAGAGTGGGTCGGTGGAGAATAAAATGCGGGAAGCGAGGTTGAGATGGTCCCAATACGAAGGTGTAAGAGGTTGGCTATGGACGGTTTCAGGAGGCGGTGATAACGGAAGAAGTATTGGGGAGAGGATATTAAACAGGACATGGTGCAGGTCCAGCTTATCAAGAACATGACTTTAGATAGGAGATTATGGAGAACATGAGCGGAGCCACCTTAAGCGAAGGGTGGTCAGGTGTACACCCTTTGCCAAAAAATTACACGTTGAACATAGGTTAAATGTTAGATATTATGAATATATATTTAACTTTGCACACCCATAACACAATTGAAAAGAAAATTTGCACAAGTTTCATCAAATTCCTGACTCCACCACTGATAGAGAACACAAACTAGGATAGAAGGTTAATAGTTGAGTATTATCCTTTTCATATTAGTAGTTGTAATAATATCCTTATAGATTTCTTGTCCTTCAATTTTTGTTATTATCTGTTATTTCTTATACTTCAATTATCGTATTATTTTGTGATAGTAACATCTCTCCTTTTTCCAGTCTTTCACCGGGGTATGTTGTTGTTGTTAGATGTAACTGCAAACCATGATTAGCAGCTCTGTTACATTTCACGTTACGTTTATATGACATTTGTCTTTCACAGACTTTCTATCCACCCCCCACAAACCTATCCTCAGGATAGACCATTTTGGTTACTGTCCTTCTACTGTTCGGTCTTCTGGTGAAGTGCAACCAGTTTTATTATATTGTCAACGTTACTAGCACGTAAGACAATTATATCAGGTGCGGTGCGAGGCAAACGACAAATGAGGTTCCTGTACAATAATAACATTTACTAGCAATTTGTAAATGAGGATTGTGCAAGGTATAAGCTCCAACAGTCCTACGGATTCTTGAACACAAGATTGAAGATAAATAAATGCCCATATAGTACAATCCCACGTACAAGGGCAAAAAATCATTACATCTTTAGGCAGGCATATAAATTGTCAAGATACCTACTGCAAGTTTCGAGAGAAGCACTTAGAGCATACAAAAGTCTTGAGGATAATTTCATGCCCTTGAAAATGGAACAAACCAAATTAGAATGTACATCATGAAAAAACTACCAGCTGACACTACACAATTTTTTTTTTCTTTTCCTATATAATGAATTGCTCATTCAACTTGTATTGTATTCCCAATTTCTTACATTGTATACTTCAGACCCTAACCTAAATTCTGGGAATCCACATCCGCCAGCAAGATCCTGACGCTTTTATGCCTCTCTACTATCCTTCCAAGGTGAGAGCGCTGGCCGCGGCATCTGCAGATTTGACAACAATGGAATTCATCAGTCATAAATGAGATCTAGAATAAGTTACTACAGAAGGATCTTTGCGAATTAAATTAAATCTATCAGAACATAACCGCACAAGGCAAGAATAATAACAAGAGAACATAATGATATTCACAGATAAATTTCTCGTGTGAAGATAGTTCATGTTGTTACCATTATCATCCACCAAACATTACTCCTTGCTAGATCTTGTCCAGAAAAACCCCTTTTTCCTAGTAGAAGGGCTCTCGGAAAAGGATTTTGTCCCCTTTGAACCAAATGAAAAATGACGCAGCAAGAAGGGCTTTCCTGAAGAGCTCTTCATGCTAGAACTTGAGCTCATCTTGAGACACCTTCCGCCTTGTCCACTATTTTTCTGTCGATCAAATAGAGCAAGGTTGCCACTAAAATCACTGTCAACAACCCGATTCCTGAATCTTTTTCGAGCTTTCAAGTCCATCTGAGTTTTCATTGCTTTTTCAGACATCTTCAGTGCCTGCTTCTCCCCAAAAGTACAAACAGGGCAAGCTGGATCATACTTGTTGACTTCTGGTGTCATACTCTCCAAGCACTCAGCATGGAAAACGTGGCCACAAATTAGTACAGAAACAACAGCTAGTTCATTTGAAGACCATGAAGATCTCTCTGTTACCAGCTTTGTACAAGTGCCACAGGTTTGGAGATCTACAGAAGGTGAACTGGAACTTCGACCACTAGCTCTGCTCATCTTGTCACGATGGAAACCCATGGATTCACTATCAAATGACCACCTATCTCTACGAGGATTTGCAAGAAGGTCAGAGAATGCGGGAACAGACCATCCATCTGAGGATCCACCATTTGAGCCCCTCGTTGAGTCATTACTCCAAGCAGGGAGCATGAAGGATGGTGATTCTTCAGAAATTGAGAATGTAGGTGACTTTATTCCTGGTATATGACTATCAGAAACTCGCCGTCCCAGCTGGTGGCCGGAAGAATAGTGAGGCAGAGGAGTAGAACTGGCAGGAAGCAGATGACTTTTTGATGATAAAGGAGATGTAGATAATGATGAAACAGAGGGAGGTGATGGAGACAGCTTTGCTGGAGAGGGGTATGGAACTGCTGATGACTCAAATGATTCTTTGACCTAAATACCAAAAGAAAGGAAATCAGAGAAGTCAAAAACATACAATACATGCCTGGAAAGTATCTTCAGCAAAACTTAAAACTGCCCTGTTCTTACCTCTGCGGAATTTCTGACAACCGATGGCTCTGCAAAGGCAAGAAAACTACTGTTATCTTACAAAGTACAAACAGCATATTATTGTCAACCAATAAAGTCCATCAGTTTTTCTTTCATGTCATATAAAACACCGAGGCCAGGAAACAGAATATCCAATTTTAATGTCCTTGAATCTTACAGGTCACCAGAAGAATAATGCAAAAGACATTCCATTTCCTACAGAACTGAAAAATTAAAATCACCAAACAGTTTTTCCTTCACAATAATTGGTCATCCTCCGCCTCTGCTCACAATCAGATTAAGATATGGTGGGGTACAAAATGAGATGCCTATCTCTAAGACATGTAAAATAGGTCACAAAAGTACTCAAACATGACCAAATTCAAGGGAATCTGCCAATAATGTTCGAGTACCACAAAGTCAATAATGTCTTATAACCAGTTATTTCCAACTAACCGCCTTGACAAGATAAAGAATTAACAGATTTATGTGTCGTTACCGATATCAAAAAAAAAGAATTAACAGATTTATGTGATACTCACTAACTGACCATGCAAAATTACTTTGTCTATGGCAATTGAATACGAATTAAGACCAGACAGTTAACTAGGAAAAGGAAGCTGATTCAGAAGCCTCGTCATTATATATCAAGCTTTGTGGGATTTCACTGGGTATGTTGTTGTATAATTCTGTGGTATGAACAAGGGCAGGATGAACAAACCAACTTCCCGCTGCCTCTCCCCAAGTATGTATCAATATTATCATTCTTTTTTTTAGTGTCTACATCATTTAATCATAGAAAAAAGGGATTGAAAAGAAAGCCCCCAGGGCTTCGGTCTAGTGCTAAGACCGTAGCTTGTGATATGTGGGTTAAACACACATCCGGACAAAAGCCTGGTATTTCGGCGGAGATGGGTACGGGGAGGATTATCCATCAAATGCCAAACCATGCATCACTGACCCTCAGAGATTTCTCTGTTATAAAATAAAGGCTTCACAAATAAAAAAATTTTAAAATGGCAAACCACACGTCTGGTTTGGTTACCCTCCAACTCCAACCAGCATGTTTGGGATTCAAATCAACAAAGGAGCAATGAGGGGGAAAAGGCAACTGTTGACTCCTAGGCAAGAGGACATTGGAGTTTACCATGTCAAAAATTGCAAGCAAAATGGAAAATAAAAATTCAGCACTACTTCCTAACAGATGCAGAGAATGGTCACCAAGAGCAGAACAAAATCTACATCCAACGAAGAAGAAATATCAAGCAGCTTGCAGATCACAGAACCATTTAGTGCATCATTTTCATATAAAAGAAGGGGGAAGAAGAGAAAATGTAACCATCTTCTTTCACCAGTGTATAGTGTATACTTTACTGAAAATTCAAATCAAATCACTTATACATAGAACACAAGAATGCTTGGAGATAAAAAACAAAAACACGATATATCATGGATTGACAACAACAACAACAACAACATACCCAGTTGAATCCCACAGTGTGGGGTCTGGGGAGGGTTAAAATGTACGCAGACCTTACCCCCACCTTGGAAGGTAGGGAGGCTGTTTCCGAAAGACCCTCGGCTCAAAAGAAAACAAGAAAACAAGGGCTTGGGAGATCAAAAGCTTCTACTAGTCCAAGTATTTGAACTCCAACTTGATGAAAACTAACCAAAGCTTTTAAAACCAATTGTTTATATTTGCACTAACAGAACACTAAGTCCCAACGACCACGTAAATCATTTGAGCGAGTGAAAAGTTAATAATTTACTTTTCCTGGATGAATGAAAGCCCATTTTTTGTCAATGATGTAAACCAGCTCATATCTCTCTATGACCATTAATTCTTTGGTTTGATATCTTAGACCTATTGGATAGCATCTCACAACAGAAAGCAACATAAGAAAAGAATTTAGTTATAAAATTTCTCTCGGTACAGCCTGCAAAGACTATCATTTCATTCAATCTCGTATCCATACACATGGAATAGAACAACCCACATTTTGTGCATTTTAGGAGGGAAACGCGTGCAAATCACAAAGAAGGAAAAAACGGATTGCAAGCTCTTCAATATACAGTCAGTACTCTCACATTCCTTTTATCTTTATTTTGGAGAATCATCATGTATTAGCATCAAGTATCAAGCAAAGTGAAGATAGAGCCATGTTGAGGTTTACCAGATAGATGAAGTGTCGAGTTCCCTGTGTTGCAGTCAGAAGCTGGTGACTTCTGTAGTGCATGTGATCGAAAACTATCCAATGGACTACTCTCTTCAGATGCATATAGGGTTTCTACAGTTGTTCCAGATTTAAACTCTAATCTATCATTTCCACCAACTCCATCAGAAGACCAATTGACTGATGTCTCCTCCCCAGCAACACGTCCCCGATTATCCCAACGAAAGCTCCATGAAGGCGAGGATCGGACAGTCCTCTGTAAAGTTTCACTGGTTGATCCATTTATAACTGCTCCATCTCTAGCAGCAACACAACAAGCCGAACCCATGCTTTTTTAGGTATAAAATGTGAAATTCATAGGCAGCTAAAAGTCACACCAATGATAACACCAACGTCTTCACTCCAAGATGAAAATTTGAGATCTTAATTCTGAAACAATAAAAAGAAAATGAAGTCAAATCTCACAAAAACAATCTATTGAAACAAAGGATCATCCCTCATAACTTGTAGATGTGCTTATACCCACATTGCATAATCCTTGTGGTACACAAAAATAAGAATAAGAAATATCAAAAAAAAAAAAGGCACAATGCAAATGACTCCAGATATGTTGCTTTAATTCATTTTATACCACCTCGACAACTTCAAGGCAATTCAAGATCCTGCTCTCTGTCCTTACAACAAAACATCTTATAACTAACAACAACAACAAAAAAACATACCCAGTGTAATGCCACAAGTGGAATCTGGGGAGGGTAGGATGTACGCAGACCTTACCCCTACCTTTGTGAGGTAGAGAGGTTGTTTCCGACAGACCCTCGGCAGAACGATGCAATACCAAAAAAGGTTAAAAGGAAAACATCTTATAACTATTGTGGACCATTCAAGACACTCCTAACTCTAATAAATCACTTTGGACCCCAACAAATCCCACATAGAGCACTCACCCAAATATGGCTCCCTTCCAACACAATACTTGTGATCTACAGAGGTTGTGCACCGCAAAAAGCTCGGAATCCAGGCACACTCTTTAGAGAGAACATGCTTTCTGGACAAGCCAATATAAAATTTCATATATGCTATAGCAATAAGTTTTTTGCTAATCTCAAAGACACTTAATAATTGCACAAAAATGTCATATACAATAAATACAGCTCCCAGGATCCATATAGAAGATTTATTTCACCAATAAAAAAATAATTAAAGAAAAAAAAAAAGGAATGAAAACCTAAAAACGCAAAAAACAGAACCCAGTCGAAAAACCCCTAAAAGTAAGAACCAAACACTATGGAGATCACAGAGATCCGAAATTAAAGCCTAAAAAAACAGTCATAACAGTCCATAAAAAAGAAAAAAAATAACCACAAATAATCTACGAAAACCTAGGAATTTCCATATATATATACTCATTAAACAGTCATACTCGTTTCAATTCCTAAAACTTAAAAACACATTTCTACAGCTAAGATTAAGAAAATATACAAATAAATCCATATAGATACATTTTTTTTAATTTATTACATACGGGTAGGGGAAGGGAAAATCAACAAGGTAAAAAATCAGATAGTCAATCAACTGGGATATTAAGATCCTGATATAGATACATACAACACAACACCGACAATCATAAATATTAAATCGCCTTTGCAAACAAAAGGACATGATTGAACTTACCGTTTCACCGTTCGGCGAAGTGAAGAATAGTGAAGGGTTTTTTTTTTTTTTTTAGGTGGGAAATGAAGGGATGTGTGTGTGTGTGTGTGTGTGTGTGTGTGTGTGTGTGGGAGAGAGATATGTAGAGAAAGAAAAAGGTTTTTGTAGAGTGAGAAAAGGTTCTGATTCTTTTTTCTTCTGTTGAGTTGCAGTAGAGAGAGAGAGAAAGAGAGAGAGAGGAGTGCGGTCGTTTTAGACGGCTTATTTGGAACGGAGTTAAAATGAGGCGTCTTATAAGTGGTTCTGCTTTGTTTGTTATGTCTTGTTAGAGGAGGCGTTTGGTTTGAAAAACAAATATGATAGGGGTTTAGTTAATCTAGGATTAGTTATACATGAATTAGCTCCTGTTTGGTCATAAATTTTGAGTTAAAATTTGAAAATTTGAGTTTTTAAAGTTGTGATTTTAAAAAAATAAAGTTGTGTTGGGACATACAATTTATATGGAAAAAAATTGACGTTTTGTGAGTGTTAGTAAAATTTCTCGCAGTTTTTGGGTTTTAAAAACATTTTAAAGATAAATTTTTAAAATCTTATTAAATTTTATGGCCAATCATGTATTTAGAGATATATTTTTAAAATCTATCATTGATCAAATGTCAGCTTATTTATATTGGGATTAGTTATCCTCTTATTTTACTGTTTGATTTGTTGAATTTTTTTTTTTAGAAGAAGTTGTTTATTTACGAAAATATCCTCCACTTTATTTACTAGAAAAGGAGTTTGAGGGACATTTGGGGTATTATTTTATTAATCCTTATTCCACCATTTGACAGTAATAACTTATTTCGATATTATTTCTAATTCTAGTATAACTAACCTCAAAATTTGTAACCAAATAAAAAATAAGTATTAAATTTTTACTTCAGGACTATTTATGCTTGTCCAACATATACAACTACCCAGTCACCCTTAAAGTTACTCTTTTTCAAAAAAAGAAAAAAATTCGACTGGTGAAAATAACGGTTGAAAAGAAGCTGTTGTTGCTTTAATGGTACGTTGCGTCTTAGTTGTTGTACTCCAGGATTATGTGCGCTATTTCTTTATTTTGAAAATTTGTCAGAATTGGACTGTGAAAAAGGGGAGCTTTAAGCCTTTAAAGTGATTTCTTATGTCGTACGCCGAGTGCGTAGTACGCATTCCATAACTTTCGAGTCACAAGAAAGTATCATAAAATTTGAGAAATTAATTTTGGGATTGATTCCTTAACTTTGTCATGTGAATAGCATATTCATCAATAAATTGCAATTAATTGTGGGATTGTCTTCTTAATGGAATCTACAAGCTTTTTAGACACCTCAACTTGCTACTTCAGAGAAGCTTACTAGCACTAATTATTTTAAATTTATCTTTTATGCTTTAATGGTATAATTTTTTTAAAATTATTACAAGCAATTATCTTTTTTTCTTCATTCGGTATCCGGTTTTCGTTTTAAGAATTCGACTAATTTCACATCTCACCGAAAAGTCTCACTTTGGTTCAGACCTATATGAATCTTTATCAATTTTATTGCTCTAGTTAATCTCATCTCAAACCATTACCGTACAAAAAAAATAAAAAAAAATACTAAAAGTTCTCTATATTTTTACCTAACATATAAATCTGCAATAGAACTAAAATACTCATAGCAAATATAAAACTTAAGAGATTGTTGATTTTTTCAATTTTAGCATTGTGGTGTATATAACTCTATATTTCACTTGATCTGCATAAATTCTAAGGAATTGCCTGTTTTTTATTTATTTTAGCACTATTGTGTTTATAACTTCACGGGCAAAGCGTATTTGTCCTTCAGGCTTCAGCTATGCGAAAAGGTCTAATATATGATAACTTTGCATAGTTTAGGTGCAAATTTAAGAATGCATATTTAAATCTTTTCGCACAAATTTCACGAGTTTCCCTAACTTAAATCATTTTATAAATATTGCCTATAAGGTGGATGGTGGCGTGTTGGTAGGTTTTCAACAGTGAAGCAAAGGACAAGGATGGAATTTGGATGATTTTTGGTGGGATGTCGAAAGTAAGGGCTACCTGTCAAATCAGATGTGAAAAGATCGCACTAAAATTTCAAAGACAGAAGAACGAAATGGAAAGAAAAGTAATGGTCGAAAGCAAATACTATAAACGTAATGGTCAAAAGCAAATACTATTTAGGTATGACTCATTGGAAAATGTGACGAGGAAAAGTCTATAGTTTCCAATTCACAGATATGTCAAGCTAGCAATTGCATAAAAGCTTGGGGTAAAAATTCATTTCACCGCGTGGAAACCTCACTCTGCGTTTGACTTTCTTGAATGTCAATAAAATAATCATAGAATCATCTTAAACTTTGAAAAACCATGTGGTTTATTTTGAAATTTTACACTGTCGGCAGAAATGCGGTAAAATTTATTGTTAATTCATTTATTTACTGAGTAACTATTTTAATTCGTTGTGAATGAATGTATATATTTATTTTGTTAATGTTCTGATAGTGCACAATTTTATTTTTACTTTGTACTGTGTAAAAGCTAAACTCATGTTTGCTTCAGAAGCTTCAAAATTCGAACAGTACTCATGTATATTCTTAAGTGGCATTGAATAATTTATGCGGAACTTTAGAAAGCAGGGATCATTTATTTTTTAATTATAATTTGTATTTTTAAATTGCATTTGTTTGTATGCAGCATTTTATTTATTTCTTATATTTAATTGAATTCTGAAGAACCTTTTAAATAGGTACTCCTATAAGATACATTAATTGATACAAAAGTCGAATGGTCTGACGGCTGAAATGAGTTGCCGATACTTCGGCCCCAATTGGTGTATATTTACAGAAAAAATTGACATGTGGTGGCAAAAGACAGTTGAATATACAACATATTGGTAAAAAAGATTAATATAATTGGGGCCCATATATAATTACAGAAATAGTAATTTTCTTAATCAGATAACAAAATAAGCTTCTTTAAATACCGACTCTTTGTTCCAAAATAGATACAGTTTATGAGTTTTACCAAACAAAATACAAAGCTTCTACAGATATTCCACGTTACAAGCTATACATAGTACTTAGGAGTCGTTTGGACATGATTTGAAATAATGAGATGAAATAATAATGATTTAAAGTTGAAGTTTTGTTTGGATATGCAATTTAATTTTTTTAAGTTATATTTTTTCTTAGACATAAAACCTCACAAGTTGTGAAAATCATCAAAACTTTCTCATTTCTTATACAATCTTACCAAATAAGCAAGTCATAGCTCATAATAAAATTAATACGCTACTAGAAGATCTTTATAAAAAATATAACATCAATTGATCAAATTTTAGTTCAATAAAATGGAAAATTGAACATGAAATTATTGGTAAACATAATTGGGAGATATAACTACTCTTTAATATAATCCTCCTACATGATTGGTAAGAGTAAATTTGTTATAATATACTACCAACTTATAGATCTTTTAATATTTGATATAAATTATTGGTAAACATAATTGAGAAATATATCTACCAACTTATGGGTCTAATTTTATAAAATATAAACTTAACTTTTACATTTAAAAAATTTAAAATCATGAATCATGCGATTTCATCGCATGTCCAAACGCATACTTAGAGCCCGTTTGGATTGGCTTATAAGTTGCTTATAAGCTGTTTTCATTTTTTTTTTAATATTTGGCTGACTAGCTTATAAGCCATTTTGTGCTAAAATAAGCCCAAAAAAATAATTTGGCCCGTTTGGCTTATCTTATCCGAAGCGAAATTTATAAAAAAAAAAAAAAAAATTTAACCAACTTTTTTTATTTTTTTACTTATAAATTTATTTTCACTTATAGCTTTTTTTAAGCCCATCCAAACAGGCTCCTAATCAGCTGAATGTTCTCGTCAAAGGTTATGTGTTTCAACAGCTGTTATGATAATAAATAATAAAAAATAAAAAAATAAAAAAAAGGCCATTAAACTAAGGTGACGTTTACTCGTTCAGGAGAATTGTCAATGTCAACAAATGAAAGAAAAACAGGTCTATGGCTTTTTCAGTTAATACAAATACGTGCCAGTTTAAGCTGTCACCTTCATGCATTTTTGTTTTTACCTTTAAACTTTGTATTTCGGCAAATTAGCAATTGCCTCACGGAAGCTTATTATCTGAAAATAGAACTTTAGGGAAGGTTGTTTAGGGCAAATTTTATCTCATAGAGTGAAAGACATTTGTATTCTTATAGATCAATCGTTAGTCTATTGACAGTTATGCAAGACTGATATGTAGTGATTATAATTTAAAGATTAGTAATGTAGATACTATATTATAAATAAAAGTTAGTAATATAAAAATTAAGGAATAAATTATAATGCGTAAATGTAACAGTAGTTTGTAATATGTGGGGAGTCCCACATCGATGGCTTGTGGGCTGTGGCCATTGTATTGGCTATATAGAGCCAAGCCCATTTAATCCAATAAAATGAACAATGACATCTTTAAATCAAAATCTTATTTTCGTATTTATTTTGAACAGGTTTTTGTTTATTTAAAATTTAAACGGGTTTTTGTTTATTCAAATTTTAAATAAAACAGAACATTGCGTCTGTTGAGAAAAGGAGCGTTTCTTCATAAACAGTCTCCTTCTAAACTTCTATAAGTATGGACTCATCCCTGAAGAAACGATACAATTTGCATGTACGATTTCAGACTTTGTTCTATCCCGATAGAGATTTGCTTGTAATCCCCAAAGAATATACCGACAATAACTCTTAAAAGATAGTGATCTTTCACGCCTCAAAGCCTTAATTGTTCGGTTATTCTTATCTTCTTTCTAACACTAAAAATAATTGTTTTGTTTACTTTTTTTAGAAAATTTACTTCTATAACACATATGTTACCAATTCTCATATTCTTATTTTGCCTTTTTTCATTCGTATAATAATAACTAGCAAATTATACCCGTGCGATGCACGGGGCTCAGCATGATTAATTTGGTTACTTAATTTAGTTAGTCTTTATGGTTTGTATATTTTGCAAAGGATACTGCGATTCTCTAGTGAGTCTTCATATTTTTTTTTTCTTTTCCTCTTATTTTTCCCCTTAATTTCTCAATTGTTGTTAAAATTTGTGTTATTTTGGTTATGTCCGCCTCTTTTTATATTTAGTAAATTGACAATTCAAATATCCTACATGTCAAGTTTATAATCACAAGATTCAAAAGATATTTTATTATATTATACACATTTTTAATTTAGAACTACAAGATTCAAAAGTCTATCTTTATTTGTTAAACTCCGTGTCTAGTCAACTGAGTATATCATTTTAAATGAAGAAAATGAAAGGACAATTGAGATATTGTGGGTACTCAAAAAGTAAACACAAAAGAGGTAGTATTAATGTTAGACTTCTGAAATGTACACATGTTAGTCTCGGCTTATAGTACAATTTCATTGCTTTATGTAAAACTTATTGTTACTGTGTTCATCCACCTTGGGCATTTGTTGTTAAATAAAAAAAAATTATCTTATTTTGGTTATGTCCGCCTCTTTTTATATTTAGTAAGTTGACAATTCAAATATCCTACATGTCAAGTTTATAATCACAAGATTCAAAGAACCACAAGATTCGAAAGTCTATCTTTATTTCTTAAACTCCGTGTCTAGTCAAACGTAGACACTTAAATTGAGATTTGAGACATAGGGAGTATATGCCAAATGAAGGAAATAAAAGGACAATTAAGACATTTCTTGACCTAGTGGGGACTTAAAAATAACACATAAGAGGTAGAATTAATGTTCAACACGAAATGTACACGTGTTAGTCACTGCAGAGTACAATTTCGGTTGTTTTTTGTACAACTTATTGTTGTTGTGTTCGTCCACCTTGGGCGTTTATAATATATAAATAATAAATAAGAAAAATATAGAATACAAAAATAGACATATATTTTTAGTAAAATTGAAGTGCATATATGTATACATGATAACAGAATAAATATTCAGCAAGGACGTGAAAAGTCAAAAGTAAACAAGTAAAACTGCACGGAGGAAATAACTATGTGTCGGAGAATTAAAATTGAAGTGCATACGTCTATACATGAGAAGAGAATAAATATTCAGTACGATGACATATGTCCACGTGGGATTTATCAATTCTTAAAGAAAGTGAAAAGTGAAAAGTGAATAAGTAAAAGTGCACGGAAGAAATAAATTTGTGTAGAAGAATTAAAATTGAACTGCATACGTCTATACATGAGAAGAGAATAAATATTCAGCAAGAACGTAAAAAGTCAAAAGTGAATAAGTAAAAGTGCACGGAGGAAATAAATGTGTCGGAGAATTAAAATTGAAGTGCATACGTCTATACATGAGAAGAAAAGTCAAAAGTGAACAAGTAAAAGTGCACGAAGGAAATAAATTTGTATAAGAGAATTAAAATTGAACTGCATACTTCTATACATGAGAAGAGAATAAATATTGAAATGCATACGTCTATATATGAGAAGGAATAAATATTAAGTACTATGACATTTGTCCATGTGGAATAAAAAAGTAGTTGGATAAAGTGTACAAGTTATATAGCTTTTGGTACAAGCATTCATTCAGTGTACAATTTTTAAAGCTTTTGGTACAATAAAATATTGCGGTGTTGGTACCTCTTAGCCACTTATATATAATAGAAAAGAAATACACAAGTTTCTGCATACCTTATAAATATATTCTTTATGCCGACAACAAATACAATAGCCCAAAAATTTATCGTCTAACCTAATATTTGGATATTATTCAAACATCAAAATGTAACCAAACATTGTGTATAGAAGGGGAACTTAACCTAAAAAAAAGTATATAGAAGGGGGAAAAACATTATATTGCTTATGTGGATTTATACGGGTCAACGAAGGTGAGATAACGTTTATGATTGAAATAAAAGTTAGCTTTTTATTCAAAACAATGGTCTTATCTTTAGAGACGAAAGGATAGAATTTTCTATTAGTGCTATGCTGGCTTTTCATACTTGGTTACCTTTTGCTTTGCACTTATCTTATTTTGGTAGTCGATAGTGTTTTAGGGTCTCATTAGATGTTGAGAAGGAAAAGTAATGTCCAAAAAAGTATAGCAGATGTAGTATGACGAGGTGTTCCAAAAAAGCAGTGATACTGTGAGTGTGACCAAAAAATTCTTTGATCCTATATCACTATAATAACATCCGTTTATAGTTATTGGTGACATCTCACGTATTTATCCATAATATTATTTATGGGGCGACCCATTTTTACCTATGTCGGTTTCTAAGTTGGTGTCATTCCTCAAAGCTAATTCTATTTGCGGTAGTTAATGAAAATTGATTCGTTTCCCAACTTATTTAAGTCAACTGAAGCAATGGTTCATTCCCTTCTTTAAGAAATCAGGCTATGAAAAGTTTTTTTTTTAAAAAAAAATGAATAGGACCTAAGACGTAAAATAGCTTCTAAAAAGAATTTCTCCGGGGATACTGTCCTTCACTCAAACTATAGGTTATTGAGACAATTTCAAATGAAATGCTTATTTTAAATGTACCTTCAGTGAAATATTGAAATGCTAATGCAAGTATTTGTAAAGTTGTGTCTGAATACAAATTTATTTAGAAAAAAAAAAAAACGTTCTAGAAGTTAAAAAGTTGTTAATGAATGGTAGTTCACTTAAATACAGCTTGAGCCACTTAAAACATACTTATAATATTTGGATATAATACCTTCAAATTCAGTATTTGCAAATGCTCAATTACTAGTTTAACACCTTATATCTGTTTCTTATGGGTCACGTCGATAAGCTTTTGCTTGTATAAGTGGTTAAGAGCATAAACAATATAATTGTGCAAATGAGCACGATTTGTATGTATTAATTAATATTATCTGAAAATGATTAGTCCAAATCATTCAACCAGCACTGATCATTGCGTTGGTACGGCTCAGAAAATTGTGAGAATAATTTGAAATACATTCTGATTGAAAGTATAAGTAGTGAAACTGCATCATTCTTATATAGCAAGTATGATTTAATAACCTTAAACTTGTTCATCAATTATTGTGATCACATTTTAATTTCCACTAAAAATGTTTACTGAAAATGATAGCTTGCAAAACAAGAACATCAATATTTAATAGCAGAATTCAAGTTCCTAAGCATATGTTTCATCATTTGTATAACCTAATCAAAGAAGAAAATTATTGATTAGTTGGTGAAAGAGAAATACCTAACTAAGCAGAATCTTGCACGTAATTCTGAGTCCTGATTCCTAGTGATTCTTGTTCTTAATTGGCAAGAAATGTGGTTGAGTTTATCCTCACATTGGTCAACCAGTGGCGGAGCCAGGAATTAGGCGAAGAGTGTGCAAATTTTCTTCCCACTTGTGTTAAGGGTGTACAAAATCGAATATATACTCATAATAGCGAACATTTAACCCATGTATACCGTGTAATTTTCGGGCGAAGGGTGTGCACCTGACCACCCTTCGCCTAAGGTGGCTCCGCCTGTGGTCAACAATACCACCACACAGTATAGTGAAATGATTATAATTTCTCATCCTTAATTAGAATTTTCGAATTTGAGTGCTCAAGATTGCAAACGTTTGATTGGGAATATTCCCCTAGTATACTTATCCAACACAAATTGAAATTAATCAGGATGAGTTTCAGACATGGATTAAATGTTAAAAAAACTGATCAAAACAAGGTAAAAATGAACACTCGATATGCCAGTGTTACCCTTGTATATTCGTCAGCAAATTGGAATCATGAGAAGCAGAAGCAACCGGATAAAAGCGAAAATTAAATAGTAGTAAAAGAATAAAGTGAGGTGGTTTTGATTCTGATTCTTCTAAACTTTTATGAAAATATGGCGTGTGCCATAAATAGACGCAAATTACATAGTTAATATCTAATTGTATAGTTAATTATATGTAATTCCCTAATTATTTAAACTTTCCTTTTTCGTTCTTCTATTTTGAGATTAAATTACTTCATTCTATAGTTTATTATACGTAATGCCCAAGTTCAGTCAATGCCTAATTCTTAATTGAGGTTTAATTCCTTCAAATGTAGTAATATGTTGGAATTCAATTCAAGTGGCCGTCACTGGGTTCTCCACTTTACGCCAGAACAAAGAAACAGAGAAGTAATTGTTTTACCACTACTTTTTATCCATAAAGAGAAGTTCTCTAAAAATAAAGTGATTAAGAAAGGTGGATAAGTTCTCTAAAAATAAAGTGATTAAGAAAGGTGTCACTTTGATTAAAAGACAAAACCTAAGAATACAATTCTATGACGTAATTACAACTCAAATCAGCATGGATAAAAAGGGAGGGACCAATTAAATAGCCATTACATCAAATTTAATGATAAATACACAGATGATAGAAGCTGAAGAAATTACAAAAGGAATTGCTGGAAAAGAGCTAAGCTAGGTAAGATGAAAGTAAAGAAAACTATGAAACTAATAGTATTTTCATTGATAGCCTCTGCTACATGGCAATTCCATTGCATATAGGAGAAAGACTAAACTAAAATAAAGAGTTAGGGACAAAAAGTAACGAACTTATGGGACTGAAATGTAATACATAAAATTTAATAACTATCTCTTAACTAAAGCAGGTGCATACACTAATATACTATTCCCCAAACATTTTGTATATCCCCTACAACAGCTCTATTTCTAAATCGTATCAACAGTGGAAAAAGAACGAAGAGAATTAAAAGAATTTTTTATACATAGGAAAAATTAGTGATCCGTCGTTTCCTTGGAATTGGCAGAGTGAGAGGAAATTTATTTTTTTGATCTTACACAAGGCCCTCCAAACTGTTTGTGTTCCTACATTCATTATCCTCTTTTTAGTGGTTGTTCCAAGGCCGAATAGCAAAAAATTGTTACTCTTGTTTTTAAGTAACGGCCATATAGTTTAGGGTGTCTTTCCTCGTTCATTTTATATCAAAAGTAACAACCTTGTGAATACAACTATATTTAGAAGCAAAAATGAGTCCTGTTTTTTGACCAAAGAATTCTTCTTTCGTTAAAAGGATGTGCAAGTAAATTGCACACATGTACTTTGATAATTAAAAAAAAAAAAAAGTCTAGTCCACACCAACTTCAAATAATCAAATGCCTATTGTCAATAGTCTATTGTAGAAGTAGAACATATAAACACCTTTTAATTCACCTCTTTCTTGAGTATTCAGCATTTACTTATAGAAGCCCAAACAATTGGAATTGGATATCGCCTTCATGGGGCCCAAGAGAATAATCTCGGCAGGTTCCTTATTATTCCTAACGGGCTTTTACACACTTAAATTGAAGAGAAACTTACAGATATAACTACTTTATATGTGGCTCTTACTATACATAGCTACTATTTGCCAAATTACAATTCATAGCTAATGTATTTGACTTGGCCAAATACACTCATCTCATATGTATTTAGCTCATATGTATTTGAGCAAGCCAAATACGCTCATCTCATATGTATTTGGCTCATATACATTCAGATACAAGATCTTTCAGGCCAAATACATATGAGATACAATATAACCATCATAGTCACTCAACTTTATTTTATCTTCCAAAAGTCATTCAACTTTGCCTAGTTAGCTTCAATGGTCACTTTAGCCCTAAATATAATTTCTGATATCCATTTAATGACGTGATAGGGTTTATTTTGACTCAGTTATTTAATCTAATAGAATTTTATATTCTTAGAATAAATTCTTATAATATTTATGCCTTACCATATTACTTGAGACATATCGTACAAGTATATATTTATATGTTCATTATTTTATATATTAATGATGAATAATATTTTAAAATTTAGTATTATATGCTCCAATTAATTAGTTTACTTAATTAGTACAGTTTTTTTTTTTTTTTTTTTTTAATATTGTGTTTAAGTTGCTTTTCAATCTATTCTTTTATATATTTATACATTCATAATTTTTATGTATTAATGATGAATAATATTCTAAAACAAAGTAATAGATGCGCTAATTATGATGAATTGGATCCTTTTAATAAAATATAGCCACCGCTTAAGGTGGTCATTTATTTATTTTTCCAAAAAAAAAACCATCTAACTCAAAGTTGAGTGACATTTGGAAGATAAATCAAAGTTGAGTGACTATATTAGCCAATTATCCAAAGTTGAATGATCATCCAAGCTTCTAACTCCACCAATATAAACAACGTGTCTACCTTTGTATAAAAGAGTATAACATATTACTAGTTATAGAGACGCACTTTTTCTACAGTTATTGTTTCAAAACCAATTGAAATCTCCACCAAATGACTTCAAATTTTGTAGTCAACAGCTTCTTAGACTATTCCTAACAAAGTCTAAAGCAACATCGACTTCAATTTTTTTGATACAAAAATTAGATTCAAAATCAAAACCCAGTTCTTCAAGCTTGTAAAATAATGGCGGGTTACCATACTAATATAATTCCCCCCCCCCCCCCCCCCCCCCCCCGCCCCAAATCTTACAAAAGCAATACTCTAACAATGATTTGAGCTCCAAACACAATATCAAATTGAGTTTGTCAACTAACAATCAAGAGGTGAAGTAATTGGGGAAGCGATCTATCTTTCAAATTATATCTAATATTGGTCATTATTCCGAGTAAGTACTAACCTACAAACTTTGATTTTTACACTATTTTGTATTTTAATCTATTGTAACAGGTAATAGCCTTAGTTTGTTAGATTACTAATCTAACTTTATAACTATCTTTTACATGACTTTATAGTACAAAAATCTTTTTACATTGTATAGTGTATAGAAGTTGAACTAAAAAATATAGTTCTGTCAGCCAATAAACAAGTGATTTATCATTGAAACGGTACATTATTGGTAAACACCGAGGAATTAGCCAAAGGAAATAGAAACAAAATTTCAAAAGATATACTAAAAAGAGTTAAATCTGATGCTAGTAACAAAAATAATATAGTTAATTTGTAATGATCTGTTGTTCAGTTTCTAGTCAGATTAATTTAATTCTAAATTTTTTAAGTAAAAAAATCTCATCTCATATATTACTGGGTAAAACTAGTCGCAGCCACAGAGCCACATGCAAATTGATCAAGTCCCCTTATTGAAAAGTTATACTGAATAAATAGGTAAAAATAAATTTTGTAAAACATATAAATAGAATGCTAAAACATATATATAGAATGTTAAATCCCCTTTTAAGCATAGAGAAATATAAGTTTATACTTTATATCCCAGGTATGCTATTTTTAGATTTTGTTTTTTAATTCTCTTGTCGAAATTCTTAGCTTCGCCACCACCTAAAAAAACTTATTTCGTTATCAAGAATTGATGAGCATCCAATTTCATGAACTTCAATACGAGATTAAAGCAACATATATATAGCGAAACGGTTATCTGATAAATAAGACAAGAAGATACTGAACTTTTTTTTTTTTTTTTCTTATATATAAATTACACGGAAAAGTATATATTACAGACAAGAAACTAAATCCAGTACTCATGCAAAAATATAAGCATAGTTTACAAGGATAGGTATATCTTACAGTACTATATATAAAGCTGAAAACATACATAGCATAACACATACGTAGTACACTAGGATGATTCATCTTATTCAACTCATATTGGGGTCTCCACAAACCCATATCGAAATCACATGATTAATTTGGTATGAGCTTGAAAGGAGGTTTGGATAAAGCAGGCGTTGGATCATATCTCCCATAATCCTTTGTGTTCACTTTAAGAACCCTTTCATGGCGTAATTGCTCCTCCTGTTTACATAGAATTGTACTCTAATTAACACTCTATGATTAAGCTGGAAAATTTAAAGGAGAGCAAAGAAAACAGACACACAATACAAGCTTGTTTTTTTAAGTATATACAAATTTGAAACTTTCCAGCTTCATGATGGTGATCATGAAGGAAAAACATAGAAAATCCTAATAAATAAGAGAGATAGAGTTAGAAAATTAAATCATAATATGTCAAACTCTTTGGTCAAATTAAGCAAATAATTAGTACTAGCTAGCACTTTAGTAAAAAATCACTTTCAATTTCTTGATTATTATTACTCATATTCTTACTTCCAATTTATTGAACAGCCCAATATCTGTGATTAAATTTATGACTAAATACAAACCTCATCATGAGTTGCACCAAGCTCTTTCTGCTCAAAGTCACTTGAAAATACGGACTGTCGACCTGCATCAAATTGAAGTTGTGCTAATTAGTTTTACTTTGCCTTATTTATTTTTGCAGGAAGAAAGATCAAAAAGGGGGGTACAAATAGAGACTTGTGACAATGATCGCATGGCCGGCTAGCACTAACAGAATTATTTTACTGATCTCAGGAGATTGTGGAAAGTCTAACGAATTAACACTTTGTGAATCAACGAAATATAAACATAAAATATATACATTTACGAGCATTCTATAAATAAGGTTTTACATAATCAAAACCGAAAACTTATAAGAATTCACTACATGCATGCAGGAGCTTCGCCTTGGCTTCTGCTTAATAAACCATATTAATTCAGCTGCAGAACCAGAAAATTTAACGAGAAGATTAAAAAAAAAAAATGCAAGAATACGTTAATATACTCCCGGGATTTGAAAAGGAGGTAAAAAGCTTCAGACCTATGGTAGACTAATACATAGTATTATTGTCTTTGTTGATTCTAAGCAAAAAGACCTAACACATGAAATAACGGACCGTGTACATAATTCACTACGAGAAATTAAACACACGTATTCCCCACGAACATTTTGACAGAATCCGTCGAGAATATGATCATCAGAAACTATAATTTCCACATATATCTCAGATTACTGATGGCATTCCCACTGAACGTCCAGGGAAAATTCACAGATTTCTAGCAGTGAATCATTATAGTTAAATTTCCTTTGGTTCCTCAAATAGACGTACCTGCAAGTGAAGTTGAGAAAAGGGATGCAGATATGAGAAGGAAGATAAGACCAATTTTCTGGAGTAGCATGAGACCCCCCATTATCTCCTGTTCAGATTTATTTTTAAATTAATCTGCAATTCTCTCTTTTTCTCTGGCACTCTTTCTCTTTTCTATGAAAAGAAGCATAGAAGCAATGATGCCTTACTTTCTCTATGTTGTACCATAGAACATTTAAATATATAGTACTATCTTGCTTTTAAAAATAGTGGCATGCTTTGGATAGAAATTGAAGACAAATAATTTATTCTAAAGAATTGAATCCTTATTTATGCTTTTGGTTTTAAATTTGTAAAAGATCAAAAAGGTGAATGGCACCACTTTTCTTTTGTTGGGGCATTACAAGTCTAAAGAGTTAGTGGAATTAATATTTTAATATATCGTTTAATTAACTCCAAAATGGGAGCATGGACCCCTAATATAAGTTTCACTGTATCCCACTTTGTTTTTAGTGTTAAATTTCAGTCTTCAATTAATTAATTCAACCTCTCACTGCATATTGGGCCTCCAAGAATATCTCCAAAAATCTCACTTCCATTGTCAAATTTAGATTTGCCAATCACAGCACACCCTCCTCCTCAACGCATTAAGAACTAAAACTCATTAGAAGGGGAGAAAAAGAGAGAAGGATTTAATTAAAAATTGAAACTGAATATGTTTTTCACTATGAAAGAGCTAGTCGTATTAGAGCAGTTCCTGTATACAAGTACTAATTCTATTACAGGGACACTCTTTCTTCATCTGAAATCGCATCGCAAAAGTTTTGATTATGTGTTTAAATAAGATATATTTCTAGATAAATAAATATATAAGTGTATAAAAATTGATAGAGATGACTTGAAAATAATAAAAATTACAATAAAAGCAATTTAGGATAGAAAGTGAAGTCCTTAAATCACCACACAGTTCATAGCTAAAATCAAACCTACTTGAAATAGGCCGACACTGTTTGTGTAAACAATCTTGTATACACCCGAGATGCATTAATAAGCACTGATTTTAAAATCAACATGTTTACCAATTTCACTATAGTAGTTTGTCTTAGAATCCATAATAGCTTATGAATAAGCAATCACCGAGATTCAGAGATGGTTATTTTAGGTTAGTAATGATTCATTCAAATAGAATGTTAATACTTCTCAAAATAATTAATCCATATACTTATCAAAAAAGCGAAAGATAATATTGATCAATTACTCCAATGACAATAGTGAGAACAATAATTTGTACTTGTCAAACGATAGGATGTGTTGATTTGTTTTTCTAGGTCTAGCTACTATCAGTAGATTTGCACTAAGTATGAAAGGGAGCAAAAGACACCACCTTGAACTACTAGTAGTAACCACAAAGCTCAATAACAACAATGCTCGATGAATAGTAGGGTCTTTATAGGCGGGCTTTCATGTGTTTTTGACATGTAAATGGAGTTTCCGAGATATTTTTTCCCAAAGGTTGACAGATAAATAGTTTCCCCTTTCCTTTTTTTATAATGATAGTGTTTGGATCAATTTGTATGCATCTTCATTATTGCACTTAATATTTACTACCGTCAATTTGTACAAGAGCTATAATTGTTCATCAAAATTAATTCGATGCAAAGAAATCACATACTAGTAGTTTTCTGTGTCAATTTTTGTTTCTGTTTAAATTTAAACCCTGGTCACTGGTGATTTTCATCAAACTTTATTTGACTGTTAAGCAGTTCTCCGAACTCTTACCTTTTGTCAAAAATATATATCATTATATATATAAAGTTAAAATTATATTTTATGTATATATAATAGATGTTAAATCCCCTTAACTTGTTAGTGAATTTTCTTTTTCATAGTTTGAATTATCTTACGAAAAATTCTGATTCTCGGGCCTGTGAAAGACTTTGATAGGTAAATTAGGTAAGCATAAAATAGCTTTTTGGGGATTAGTGCTTTCAATTATCCAATACGACAAAGACGACCTACCAAATGCCATGTTTAAAGGACAATGGTGGAGGATAAAGTGAAGCACTATATACTCTCCTCAATTTGATATTTGCATCCCATTGGCAGATAAGATTATTTCAAAAACAAAGTTAATAACCCTACCTGCATGGTTTAATGGTTAGCAACTTGTCAATTGGCTATTGTAAAGAGTACTAACAACTTAATTAGACCAAATCGTGATGGGAAATCCCACTTGTTCAGTGAACGTTATTGTCCCGGTAATTTAAAACGAGAGTCTTTTGTCATTTTACGAGGAAGAATAATAAGGTAAACTCTCTGTTTGACACAGTTTAATTTACATTCTCCATAGCCCATTTCCCTCTCTTTTAAAACTCCAATAACTATCTTTCAGCTCAATCGTCTAAGTCTATGATTTGAATCGCAATAGTCATTCTTAACGAATTGACTTCTGTTTAATTTCCTAAAACACAAATGGACGAAATTATAGAGCTAATAATAGAAGGAAGAATACCTATGGAGAGCATTGATAGTTTACCGGATAAATTTAACAATACCTTTCAACTTTAAAAAAATGGTAATTACAATGACTAGTCGAATTTGCCGAAAGTCTAAAGTACTTCAAATTACCACCAATCCTCAACCTATACCAAAATGTTTAAATTGCAATGTCCTCCTAACGAGACAGTTTTCCTATTAATTATATTTTGAGAGAAGTAGTCGTTCCTCTCGCTGGCCAATAACCATTTGAAACTCTCCAACCCACACCTTTTTCTCTTACTTTCTTTAATTTAAATTGAAGTGCGCAAACTTGACTTTTAACAAGAATAACAGCCTGAGCAAGAAAATTATCCTCTTTATTCACCTAAAAAAGTTGGGAGTTAAAATAGTTCTCTGTGCTATGCGTTGCAAAGTCAAAGTAGTTGAATCAAAGTTAGTTTAAAAGACCAAAGTCTCATTTGTTATTTCTTCTTTTGCTTTTTGACAACACCTTCCCAATTTTGAAGTTCCTTCTTTGGATCCCACGTATCATCAGAAAAAAGAGGTTAACAAACTAAACTAATGCAACTATCATTATCTCATCTAATTATAGTTTTGTTTTTAACATTAAAAAGGAAGAAAAACTGAAGTGCGCAACAAAAGGTCAAAAGTATGCACTCAAGAAAGCAAGATTAGCCCAAGACTAAGATCGAGCAACTAGTTGCTCTACGACTGGATATTGATCTATCTCACCATGTTCCCCTACTCCAATACCAAACCAGTACACTGAAATGCTAATACGGATCAGAAATGTGGTCAATATCACGAATAACAAAAAGATACCACCTATACCCAAATAAATAGAAGTTCTCAACAAAATATCAGTCGACGGCTTTCCAAAAATTGAGATTTTGGCCATAGAACGATCAAACTGTGTCTGAAGAACAGGGAGATACATAAATGTAATAAGAGAGGCGCACAACATTGAACAAGTCTCGAGCATGGATGCAGCTGTTATAAGTCTCTACACCAAAAAATACAGTGGAGAAATATTAGCTTCATTTAGAGGATGGACCACTATCTACCATGTCTGTGTTTTCACTGCGCAAACTGCTCTCTCTTCTGTACATTGGCTTCGCACCCTGAGAGAACAAATAGAAGAGTGTTTACATACCATGAAGAATCTTAAAATTGATTGGTCCATTTAACAATTAGTGTACTAATATTTATTAATGAAGGGGAACATATGCTAAAAGCTTCTGTTCCCTTTTTTTTTTTTTTTTGATGACATGGGAACCCGCAGCCGCTACCCTTCGGGTGCGCACAGGGTAAACCCAGCTCCTGTGCAATAGCTCGCAAACCACACAGGAGAGATAAACCCGCACTAGGCAAGCCCCATGCGACGAGCTCGACCCAGAAGGCAAATCCCCTGCTATCGTAAGCAAGGGGAAGGCAAATCCCCTGCTATCGTAAGCAAGGGGTTTCGAACCTGAGACCTCCATTATGAAAGCCCCATGCTCAACTAATTGAGCCACCCTTGCGGATTGCTTCTGTTCCCTTTTTTATACCACGTAGTGTCTTTTATCACCCAAATGGCTATTGGATTTCAGTTATATTTATGTCATCATTGGTCTTACATCAAAATCTCCAACACCATCACGGGAAACTACAATTATGATCACCTTTTATAAAATTTCTAATGATTTTTTTTCTGGGATGAAAGCACACAAGTTAAAAGTCTAAAGCAATTTTGTCTTGTTGCAATGCTTAAAAAACACCTTTGATCCACACTCACCTGAAAAATTGTACCCAGCTTCTTCATGGCCCTAGCACGTAGCCTGAGAGTATCCTTAGGAACATTGGGCTCTTTAAGGACCTAAACAAAAAAAACAAAATAAATGAGTGAACTTCATAAACATGTAGAGGCTTCTCATTTCATAAATATGTAAAACTTGCACTATTTTTTGCTCTAAGTTACAGGGTGTTTCAGTCCATAGAAAGTCCACAAAGATGATATAAGATTATAAAAGGCTGGTGGCGTTCAGATTAATAAAAGAAAAGTGAAATGCTCAGGACAGACAAGACTAGACAAGGATTCTTAATCAACAAGAGGAGATAGATACAAATCATGCTGACAACACGGCAATAATGAAATATTAATTGAGAAATTTTTCTTAAGAAACTCATTTGCCATTTAATCTTTTGTCTAGGTGCACTCCCTCCAATTTGTAAGTAATCTACTTGATTGAACCATAAATTTGATGTGGTCAGCAGCATATGCAGGATACAAGAGAATTGGATAAGGAAGAAGTGGCAGTGCTTACTGCTTGGCAAACACGCGATAAAGTTAACTCAATATCCACGACGTTAATTTGCCAAAGTGATTTAATCATGATATCTTTCTTTTCTTCCATTGTTTTGATTGCATCTTCTACTTTGTTCTCCTCCTGATACCTCTTCTGTTCTTCTTGTATTTGAAGTAAAGACACAGCCCCTAAACATAAACCAAACGCATGTTACTGCTAAATGTATTTATCAGAAAAAAAGGGGGCCTTTTGCGGCATAATGTTATATACGGAAGTTGAAAAGAATAAAGCCTGTTCAATTTTTGTCACCTGAAGCTGCCATCGCTTGTGATTTTATTAGGTGTCCTTTGTCCCTTACCCATTCTGCCAAAAATGGCACCTTCATGAATCTTTTAGTTTTCCCAATTTCTTTTGCTGCTTGCCTTGTGTAGATATAACCAATAGTATGCAGCATAGCCTCACCAAAAGCTGAAAATATGACCATATAAAGAAAATATCATTTCAAAAACTGAAGGTCCTCAATATCTGATTGGCACGGCATATTATGAAAATAATTATTGCTGGAGTATGAATATTTTTCTCATCAAAAATCGGAAAGCTACTCGTAGTGATGTTAGATGACGAAAAACATATGGACTACATAACAACTATGATGAATGAAGGTATTAAAACAGGAAAGAGGTAGACCTAAAACACATGGGATGAACTAGCCTCAAAAGATCTACCTTCTCCCAAAATTTATGTGAAGCTAAGAGCAGAACACAAGGAAGCGAATGGATCCACAAAGACCATACAAGTTAGTCTGCATTGAGACTTAGCTGTCGTTACATTTACAATAGGTTCGATGCTTTCCAGGAGCTTTTTAGATTGATTAGAAATTTGTATGCCGATGCTAGGATTAGTATGAGATTTAGGGTGTATTTGGTATGACGGAAAATGTTTTCTTGAAAAATGTTTTCCAGGAAAATTAGTGGGTTTCTTACTAATTTTCTTGTGTTCGGTACGTAAGCAAAAAATCTTATCCTAAAAGCATTTGTATATAATATCGGCAAATACTATGGGAGGTGGGTTGGGGAGTAAGGGTGGGAGTGGTGGGGATGGGGTCTACAGGGGTGGGGGTGAAGATGAGGTGTGTTGAAGGGTAGGGAGGACACAATCAATGTGGAATGCCACTTGTGGAACTTATTTCCGTACTTTCACCAGGGAAATCATTTTCCTCATTTTTAAGAAACTTGTTTTCCTAGAGAAAATGTTCTCCAAAAATTTTGACCAACTGAACAAGGAAAATTTGGAAAACATTTTCCGGAAAATATTTTCCTCCGTACAAAATACATCCTTAGAGAACTCCTACCTTTCGAGGAACGTTAATTGTCTTAAATGAACAATTATTACATACTGGAATTAAATATGCCCAAAAAGAGCAGCATGCATATAGTGGATGCATTATGATGCCAACTAGTTCAGAATAGGGAGCGTCTTTAATTGATTAAGCTTTCAAGAAAGAAATAAGGGACAAGAAGGTGAAATAATCTAACCAGCTTGAGCAAGATGTTGCGCTTCTGTTTGTGCCCATTGTAAAAACTCATCCTTTCGGCCTTCGACATATGGTTGAAGACGTTCTTTTAGAATTGTTGTGAGCTTCTCTACCCTTTCCTTTTGCAATTTCTGTAGTTGAAAGAGGATTGCCTCAATCTATTGCATGAAGAATTGAACTTTTATTGAAACACTGTGAAGCAAAAATACCTTCAATTTCTCCTGAATGTTCTGCCTACGAAGCTCAGGAACAACTTCGTCCTCTTCGTCTTCAACAGATTGTATGGAAGCCAATCTAAGTTCCCCGACATAATCAATAAATACGTCACTCCCAAAAAGCATTCCAAATACAGCTGCAGGGTGCATCAAATCCCTAAAAAAGAAGAGACAAAGTGAAAACATAAAATAGTTTCCTCTACCTGAATTCTTAGAATAAAAAAAAGTAAACAAGTCATTGTTTTAATGATCAACTTGTTAAAGTCTATTCCACAAGATCATTAGAAGATTTTCAGTTTTCTTACTGCTGGTACAAGTTGACTAGGAGCCTCTTACTAATTTTTGCAGAAAAGTTTAAGTAGGTGTTTGGACATGCAATTTGGAGCTCAAATTTGAAATCAGTGTTTGTTTAAGACATTTGAACAAAACTTCAACTTCAATTTGAAATTTTGATTTCAAATCCCAAACCCTACTAAAAGGTAGGACTTCAATTCCAAGTTTGTAATTTCAATTTTTTTTTAAACTTAAAACTTGACCATAATTTAAATTTTGCAAAAAAATACTCATGCCCAATGTGAAGAGATTGTTCATACCATGCAGGAGGATTATATTAAGAATAGCTAGTTATTACTACTGTTTATTTATTGGACTGGTGGATCTTAGTAAAATTATGTGTATTTGAGAGTTTGTAATGGCATGTAATCACAAGCATTTATTTATAAAAGGAACATGAAGATATGCGATTTGTTAATGCAACACCTTAGGACATTCTGATACCTTGTTTATGAACTATGGCTTGCTCATTTGATTAAGATTGTAAGAATTGCGGAAGTCTAGATAGTTTTTACAAATTGTGGGATCCCCATGTTTATGAGAAAAAGTACAACTTTTGAGATCCACATTGCATGTCCAAACAAAATTTCAAGTTTAAATCGACCTGATTTCAAATCATGATTTGAAATCATGGCCAAACAGGACCTAAGTATGAACAACAACAACATACCAAGTGTAATCCCACAAGTGGGGCCTAAGTATGAAGTATGCCAAAAATAGTTTGAAAATTAAAATGAGGGCCCGAACAAATGGAAGTAGCTTTAAATAAAAGGGGGATAAAATGAACACGACTTTTCCAATTGCATACTTACTTCGGCATATCTTCTTTACCGTATTTGTCATAAAGTTCACGTTTCTCGGGATCACTCAGCACCTGATAGGCCTCCCCTAGTTCCTTCAAAAGTGAACAATAAGAGCAATAAAAATGAGAGAGAGGCAAAGGAAACTGTAAAGAAGTTGCTGCTTTCATGAAATTTAAAGTATGGCGACTCAAAGTGTCCAAAAGAGTTTGTTAATCTAGGTACCTAGTTGACAAGGAAAATAAAAAGATGTAACAGATCATTAAGGTTGTACCTGGAAATTACGAGCGGCTTGTGGGTCCCCAGGATTCTTGTCTGGATGTGTAGTCCTTGCCTAATAAATAACTAGATATTAGTGCAAGTGAAAATTTAACTTGAAGCTAAAAATATCTTGTGCGGACAAATTTCAAGGAAAACTTACTGTCCAAAAGAAATTCTCAAGGATAACTTAAGATTCGTTGCTAGGGTAGATTATAAAATAGTCGCTCGCTCTAGGCTAACTCCGGGTTCCCTTGACCTATATGCATCACTCACTTGAGGTTTACTTGAGGTGGGGAGAATGTCTTGGAATCTAAGTTGCTCGGACTCTTCAAAAATGCTGCCGCACCCGTGTCGGATCCTCCAAGAATACACTACTTTTGGAGGATCCGACACGCACCCATCGACATTTTTGAAGAGTCCGAGTAACATAGCTTGGAATCACAGACATATACTAACAAATAGTTGTTTTTCCAAACTAGCAACTGCTATATTATAGTTACGAGTTAGTCATAGCACAAAATTACTTGGTGCTATGAGTAGTATAGAACTTCAACAAAATGATCCTTTGGTCTTTCGGCATATAGATGCAACATTGCGGATCAAAAATGGAAAACACTAAGTAGCATTGCTATTGGAATTACAGAAATCCAACCTTGTTTACAGGGACGAATGTTGTGATAAACACACCAAACAAATGCACATAAAACAAAAATTGCGCCTCAGGCTCAACTATTTGAATTCTCACTGTCCATGTCGCTTCATTTAAGTTCATCCCGATCCAACGTTGTAAAAATTAATTTCTCAAGCACTAGAAGTACTTATTATTTCTACTAGCATATAAATTACTACTAACTAGTCTAATAGAGACCCCTAGCAAACATTGGATCTAGTACTCACTCCATTCACTTTTACTTGTCCACTTTGGACTTTTCAGTGCTGTTTAAGAAATAATAAATGGAGTACATAATTTACCAATGTACCCATATTAATTGATGCATATTTTTATTGGATTTGAAAAATGATTTGAAGTGAGTAATTAATACTATGGGTAAAACACAAAAAAAAAATTGTCTTATCTTGATATGCTAAAGGTGACAAGTAAAAAGTGAAAATCTATTTTTAGAATACTGGACAAGTAAAAGTGAACGGAGGGAGTAATAAGCAAAGGCTATATATCACCTTAAAGTAGTAAGCTTTCTTAATTTCAGCTGGAGTTGCATCAACACCAACCCCCAATTTGTCATAATACTCTGTGTCCTTCACCATAGCTGATCAAATGCAAACTTTCAATAGACTACAACCTGCAATCACTCAACTAGAAGCAGAAAGCAAAATAACAATTAGACTCTGAAATCAAATACAAATATAAAAGTTAGTCAGAAGATAACAAAAATTCAAGAACCAAAAACTAAATATCTAAGCCCAAAACATAATAAAGACATAAAACAGAACATCAAAATGCGCCGTTAAAATTCAAAAACCAGAATCTTATGGGGAATCTTGTTTCTTGAACACATAAGTCAGGGAAAGAAAAAAAAATTAGAATATGGGTTACCAAATGGAACATCAAATTTAGAAGGAGAAACTCACTATGTTGCCAAATTTGATAAAAGGGTCAAACTTTGGACAGATTTGGAAGAAATATGAAATAGCTGAATTAAATCGGGTCTTTGTATGAATGTATAAATCTTGATGATCTTCAAATATTAAAACGTGTGGCTGTAAGTTGCTTAAACGCGTAAACCAATCGCTAATGCTCAGACATAAAGAAAACTTAACCGCGGATTCTGCTAACAACAAGTAATTAGATGATACATAAATAAATTCTTGTTTAATAGATTACGACAAAATAGATTCTTTGATTCATAAACAAGTGTATGCAAAACGTGGCTTTGTTCTTGGGTCGGAGTCTTTGATTTACGACCGACAAACCACGTGCAAAATGAATGGGCCTTAGATGAAGAAACGGCCCATCCCTTCAAATTGGTTATTTTTGACCGGAACTTTTTCTTTCTTTTGAGTATCATTGTGATAGGAATAGATCCGTAAATAATGGTGTAAGAAATTATTTGGAAAAAAAAAAATGGAATTTTTAATATATCATCAGCGTTTCGACTAATGAAATTCAGTATTTAAAAGACTAAAATAATATCAGATGTACTCAGAGTGACAAAATAACAACTTCCAATCATCAAATGAAAAAAAAAATGGTGTATGATTTAGGTTCTTAATAGCCCATTTAGCGGCCCAATACAAAAAACAATATTCATAGTAGGTCAAATTTCAGTGGCTGCTTTAAGATGGATCGCAAAAATTTGGACCGTATTTCATTAGTTGGTGGGCTCTTCAGTTTTAAATGCTCCGAGTAACCACGGGCTTTCATATGGTCTGCCCCATATAGCCCATAGTCTTGACTAGGGTTGTACAAAGAAAAACCGACAAATCGATAATCCAAGTCAAATTGAGAAAAAAACTCAGTTAGTGATCTGGTTTGATTTGGTTTGGTATTGAAGAAAAAAAAATCGACCATCATTGATTTGGTTTGGTTTTAACTAAAAAAAGTCAAAAACCAACCCGACCCAAACCAACCCGACAATACATATATATAATTTTTAAAAATATTGTATACATAAAAATATTTATTTGTAATGTGATTTATAAATATTTCTTAATTTTTTTTATAGTTTTTGTCTTTTAACATATTATTTCAAGCTTGGACTTAGAATTTTGAATGGTCCAGTAAGTTTTATAGCCCAAAGAATGTTAGCAATTCAAATAAAGTTCAAACCAAAACCGAATCAATACTAATGCTAACAAAAGAAATTCAATTCTATAACTGAAAATTACAATAATGTTGGATATCTATTATTTACTTTTACATTGGTTTAAACAACGAAAATTCATTACTTTATTTTATTTTATTTTTGTCATGTAATTAATACTTATTAGCCGTACTTATTTTAGCATGACTTAGGATTTTTAAATTATGATCATTTTCATTATGGCCTAATTAGCAATATCCATTTTATGTGATTTCATCATCTTTTTTGTTGAATATTTTATTATAATGCCATCATTCATTTCACATTTTGTATTATTTTCTTAAGAAGCATCTTAATTATATAGTTGTATCTTACTATGACTAAAGAAATATTTGAAGTAAAAGTTATGTATTTTATATGAAGACTTTTCCAGAAAAAAAAATCCGAGAAAATCCGAGGTTGAAAAAACCGACTTATGTTGGTTTCGTTTCGTTTATAGATTTAAAAACCCGACACAATTGATTTAGTTTGGTATTTGAAAATTGGGAAAAGGGTCAAAAATACCTGTCTACTTTATGGCATACCATGTCCTCTTTTGGCATACTATGTCCTCTTTAAGTGTTCTAGCAAGCAGGTACAATGTAGATTCAAATAGAATGGAAGAAGTTGTTGTTATACAAAGAATAACAATACAATGATTAAAATAGAAGACTGTTATGGGATAGGCTGACAATAAAATGAATAGAAATTCTACTGAGACTAATTATATTATGAGATCGAATGTTGGGCATCTAAGTTTCAACTTGTGCATCAAATAAATGTCGTGGAAATATAAAGTTTATTAAGATAGATATGCAAGGGCAATTAGCTTTCGAAATGGTATTTATTACTGGAACCAATGGTCTGTACCCCTAATAGTCTTGGCATACCATGTCCTCTTTTGGCATACCATGTCCTCTTTTAAGTGTTCTAGTAGGCAGGTACAATGTAGATTCAAATAGAATGGGAGAAGTTGTTATTATACAAAGAATAACAATACAATGCTTAAAATAGAAGACTGTTATGGGATAGGCTGACAATAAAAAAAGAAATTACTGAGACTAACTATATTATGAGATCGAATGTTGGGCATCTAAGTTTCAACTTGTGCATCAAATAAATGTCGTGGAAATATAAAGTTTATTAAGATAGATATGCAAGGGCAATTAGCAGGAATGCCCTTATTACGGGGTGGTCTTTAAGTTTTGCCCTTCAAAATGGTGGTCTTTAAAGCTGAGAACCGCTTGCTCATTTACCCCACTCGGCTAAAAATTAAAAAAAAAAAATCGCAAGGTAAGTTCGAGAAAAAGAGTTATAACTGCTCAATTTGCAAATTCTACCCGCAAATTCGCCGGAAAAGAATTTGCAAGTTCTTCCTTAAGGAAGAAATGCAAGTTCTTCCTTAACGAAGTGCTTCGCCTTGTGAAAAAAAATTTAAATTTTCACTGAGCGGGAGTTCAAACCTGTGACCAAGGGTCCCTAGCGAAGGGCAAATCTTAAAGACCACCAATTTGAAGGGCAAAACTTAAAGACCACCCCAAATGAAGGGCAATCCACGCAAAAAAAAAAAAAAAAAAGGATATGCAATTATACAAAATTAAATAATGTTCAAGATGATCACACATATATGACATTATAAGGTGCAAGCAGTACACAAAGAAGATAAGACCAACTCATCGTCTGACCATGTCATATATGTAATCTTCATATTTGCCCCGGTCTAAGTGTGAACTGCAAGTGTAAGATATTATCATTTTAGAAGGTAGTAATAAAATGGGACGAGATAACTCTAAAATAAAATCATATGGAAGAAAGGTGATAAATCGAAAATTTTGATGCATGTGATGAGGGACCATGCCCAAAAAAGTCGGTGATTTTCTGAGCCAGATTGTGCATTTTCTTGTAACTGAATACGGCTTTGCCAAGTAATAATACTTCGACGGTTGAGCATGCTTTACCTTTTAAGTCTAGACTAGACTTTGGGCAGCAAGTTTGTCATTTTAATGTCAGCATAGTGACTGGTGATCAAAAGCCTAGAGCTGAATTTTACTTTCTTTACTAATGGATGGCCATGACACTTCACCTTCTCTGACATGTCTTATTACCTGAATTCTAAGTCATTTTGTGCATGCGTATCACTGCAATGTTTATTTTTAAAAGGAATCTTTGGTCCAAAGTTTTTCTATTCGGAAAAGGGTCATATTTGCCCATGTACTCTAAAAAAAAAACATGTATTTCTTTCTTCGTTATACTTTTTTGATATATTTGCCCTTGTCATTCAATTTTAGGACTATATTTGCCCCTATATTCTATTTTTGGGTCATATTTACCCTCCATCCGTTAAATCCCTTTGTCTCCGCCATTCATTCATGGCGCTTATGTGGAATTTTTTCTCTTAATTTAAATCTGATCCTATTTTTATTTTATTTTTTCTATTCTTCTTCATCAATTTCCTTCAATGGAGACCACTAAAGCTCAAATTTGGCCAAGTTACAATGGCCTTAACATTACCAGCCGTGTACCTCAGCATTTTCACTGTAAAAGCTATGACAGGCTCTAAAGCTTGTATTCAACTTCTTTAGATACCCAATGATAGCTAGTTTTCATCAACAAAACTTACAAACTTTTTTTATGTAAACCTGGCACGTATAACTACAAAATCAGCAAATTGAAGCATGTTCTACTTTTCAAGACCCGACTGATCCCTTTTAAATTGTTAAACCAAAAAACTTTTGATACATAGAGTGGTCAAAGTGAAGTATAAAGTTATGGACCTCAGAAAAGAAAAAGAGAAAAGGGTTATCGCAATTGAATCGGTTGCTGGCCGCCGGTGAATAGGACTTTGAAGTTCTTAATTTTTTAAATTTTTTTTTACTTCATTTAGTAGTACTAATACTAGTTATTCTCCTACTTCATTTACAGTGAACCTAACATCACCAACAACAAAATCTCAGTGCCTGAACGCCGCCGTGTACCTCACCATCTCCATTGTAAACTTTGCCAAATTTGAGCTTCAGTGGTCTCCATTGAAGGAAAATGGTGAAGAAGAATAGAAAAAATAAAATAAAAATGGGACTAGATTTAAATTAAGAGAATAAAAATTCCACATAAGCGCCACATATGAAAATAAAGGTGCGGACAAGGAATTTAATAGACGGAGGGTAAATATGACCCAAAAATAGAGTACAGGAGGAAATATAGCCCTCAAGTTGGATGACAAAAGCAAATATATCAAAAAAGTAGAACGAATGGCAAATATAGCTTTTTTTTAGAGTACAGGGGCAAATATGACCCTTTTCCGTTTTTTCTCTTACTATATGAGATATCTTCGTTTACTTTATTACAATATAATTTGAGGGTATATATATATATATATATATGTGTAACATTCCTTTAGCGAATCATCTTGTATTTTCCTAAACTTTGATCGAGCTCCAATATGGACTAGATGGATTTCTCGTGCATGTCATCATACGTTAACATAAATGAAATAATAGCAATGAACTAGAAATAATAGCAATGGTCTGCTAATTGCAATGGTATGAAACGACCCCAAAATATAACAAAGGTACAATAAATGTTTCATAAAGTAAAACGTTATTTTTACCATCTTCCCTTTCTTAAATAGAGCTCAACATATGTCTGACAATGAATCTTAAAATCATTTTAAATTGACCTGGAACAATAGGCGGCAGAGCTAGAGGGGCAAAATATGAACTCTCTTAGACGAAAAATCACACTATATATAAGGTTAATCATTTTTATGTATATCTATTAGATTATTAAATGCTTTCGTGAAAATTTTACCAATGCCAGTGACAATATGACTCTTTGTAACAAGTTTGATGATATGGTAACATGAAAAATAGAATAATAATATGACAAAATCAGTTAAATTGCATTGATAGTGTGCACCTCCACGCACTAACTACGTACTTGAGCCACTGCTTCCTAACTTTAACTCAAACTCCCAGATTCTAGACCAAAAATGGCTAAAATCTATAGTGGAGCCCATATTATATTGTGTAGGCATTTTCCCCACAAAGGAAATTAAGCAACCATATAGAAGTAGAAGGGGACCCTGTTAAGAAAGAGATGCACCTAATTCCTCTGTTGGTCCAAGATATGGCAGGCTGGGAAATTCTGGTAATATTCCTTTAATCCTTTCTGCAAATCAAGAAGATGGATTCATATTTGGAGTAAATGGCCAATTTGTCTTGTCACTATTCATTACCATCAGATAAGAACCCTTTATGACTATGTATCCTCCTTTCGTTCTGAAATTTTATGCTTTCCACGTCCTACATTGCTAAATTTGTGCTTTCTCAAGTGATTATACTGTCCAAGACATATTTAGAAAATCCGCCACAATGATCTTATACTTCCTCACACTGATTTTTTCTTGGATAAAGGTGTAAATATATCCTCGTTAAAAAAGTGGTGCATATATACCTGTGCCGTTACACAAATAGTGCAAATATACCCCAGACATTACACAAATGGTACAAATATATCCTTTTTCTCTGCCAGAATTTTTGTGAAAAATTATTTAGCTTATCTTTTAATTAAGAAAATGTTATGTGGCTTTAAAAAGATAAGTGTACCGATATTTTTTTAGTAAAAGCCACGAGGTAAACCTTTTTTTTTTTAGTGTGTTGTCTCATTCGTTTAAAAAAAAATATCTCCTTGCCTTTAAAAAAAAAAAAAAAAAAAAAAAGAATCTACCCATTTTTTTAAAATGAACAGATCCGACCCAACAGGAAAACAATTACCATGTGCCTTTAAAAAACTAAGTCTACTGAAAAAAAAAAAAAAAAGGTAGACTTATTTTTATACAGCCACGTGATATTTTTTTAATTAAAAAACAAGCTAAATGATTATTATTTTTTAAATTATCAGCAACAAAGATATATTTGCACCATTTGTGTAACGGCGGGTGTATATATGCACCACTTTTTTTTAACAAAAAGATTTCTACTCTAAATCACAAAGTTGAGGGGTATATATGCACCTTTTCCCTTTTTCCTTTGGTACATCTCACACTGATACTTTTGTAGATTTTATGTTACATCAATTTGTAGATGACTACAAGTTGAGTTCGAGTGATCTTCATAATGAAGAAATTCCTAGCAAGAGCATTTCCCTCTTTAATAAATTTTTTGTGGCCTGAATTTGAATTAATCTGGTCAGTAAGACTGAATAAACTAGTTTAAAAAAAACATTATATATATATATATATATATATATATATATATATATATATATATATATATATATATATATATATATATATATATGTAAAACCCCTTTGGCCGAAAGCTATATATGTTGCTTATACAAGGTCACCATTAATTTTTATGTATATATAATAGATATTAAATCTCTTGTGTTTTTTGTATATTTACTTTGAATTTAAGTTTTGTACACCATTAGTACAAACTATTTTTTATACTAACAGATCATCCAAAGGATATCTATATGTATGTCTCATTAGCATGTGGGATTTGAATAAGATATGTTACTTGTTACAACAAATAAACATGACCTTGTAGTGTAAAAATAATTTACCCGGACTATGCATATTACTTAATCCACCTAGTAAAAATCCTAACTACCCTACTAATTAGTCAAAAGTTAACTAGCGTGCATGTCAAGTAAAACTTTTATGTAGTTAATCATGAAATTAGGATTTCATTGCACTTTAATAAATTATAGGGAGGACCTCTCTGCATTACCATTTTTAACTTTTGCTTTGGCTTCTTGGATTAACAAAAGTCTTCTTCATATTCCGTCCAGAACATCATGATAGATGATATATATGCCTCTATCAGGGCTCTTAATTAATTACTATTTTACTCAATGTTAATTAATTCATCACTAATTATAAAACAAAACTTAACAAATTAAGAGGCCGTCTTTTTCTGCATTGATCATGTGAAGATTTTCAAGTGTATGGCTGGCCACATGCTACACAAGCACTTTAATTTGATTGTGTTGTTAAATAATCTTTGCTAATATTTTATCAAATCTTGAAAAACGACATTACATGAGATTTCATCATCTTTGTCCCTTTTGTAAAATTCATGGGCCGAATTTTAAAAAGTAACAAACTGCCATAAACCTCCCTGCCACTTCATTATAGAAAACACAATTTTCCACCAGTCAACATGAATAAAAGTAGAATACAGAAAAGTATCCCAGATCATCTCTTCCCTTCGCTTCCAATACAATATTTCTGCAACAAAATAAAAGTTATAAAAAAATTCTAGTGGTGATATTGAAAGCTTTTTCCATTCTACGATATGTCTATGAAAGTTCTGATCCGCAGGTATATTTAGATCATAAGGAATATCGTTTTAATTTGACGATTTATATATGCCACAATCTGGTGGTGGCTCTATTGTACCTTCCCAATTCAGGAAATTAAACTCAAAGAAGATTATCTTCTGCTACTTGCAAGATCATTGTAATTGTTTGTTGAAATTGGGTAACCAACTTATCGAAAAGTTTAAATTGTTATTGAGACCATATTTTTATTTATATAATTATATCATTGTAAATCCATAAAATTTAAATTTTGAATCTGTCTAGGTTTACATAAATTTATCTTCATGGGCCACGTAAAAAAAAAAAATTGATATTGAGTAACGAAAAGACTTGATACACTCTTTTGGTGCAACTTTTCTGTACTATAAGTATATAAATGTGGCGTCAATAGCAATTATAGCCAAACATATAGTTTGAAGCATCAAAGAATTTTTGTGGATGTGAGCTTCATATATCACTTGCTTTTTTTATGCTAAATAAAGTTGTTTTACCAGAAAAGAAAAAAATACTAAAAAAAACCTTAGATTTGCTTAGTGGAGAGCCACTTTTGAAAATCTTGATCATCAAAAAATAGCAGGATGTAAATTTGTGGCTCAAGTAGGTTTTAGGAAATTAGTTTATTGGGAAGAATATTTTGGACAAAGTTATTCTCTGAAAAAAAAAAATAGCGAAAAAAAAGAAACCATTGGATTTCACATCTTTAATATTGATGATGCTATATTCGAGATGATGGAGGAGTGGTGCTCTTTAACTCTCTTTAATTTATATATACTTTATTTAAATTTGCATGGAAAATTTAGGTTGTACGCCAATTGCCATTATGGATCCATATTTATAACATTACTACTCCGTTAGCTTTTGATTGTGCTTTCCTTTCTTCCTTTCTAATTGCCAAACTTATGAAAAAAATTCCAAAAAGAGATCTTGATTAATTATTCTCTTTAATTTTAATGAACAAGCGTTGGTTATTCAACCTAGAATTGAGTACACCCATGTTTAGAAGGCGGCTAGTCTAATCTAGAGCTGAAACTAGCGATGCTAAAACAAGTAGGCTGGTCGGAATTTTCATTTAATTTAGCGTCAACATTGAACATATTGATAATAAAAAATAATATATACTATCAGGTCATCTAAAAAATAAATTAAAGTAGTAGCCCATAAGAAAAGAAATTAATAATTAAAAAACTAATAAAGTAGCTTATTTGGCCAAGCTTTTTGAAAGTCAAAATTGCTTATTTTATAATGTTAAACTATTAAAGTGCTTAGTCAAACTTTTAGGGAAAAAATAAGTACTTTTGAGTAGTAGCAAAAGTTATTTTTTAAAAGACAAAAAAAATAGGTTCTCGCTAGAAGCAATTTTTAAAAGCTTGGTCAAACACATATTGTTGCTTTAATATTGGCTAGAAGTATTTGTCAAACTGATTAGTCAAACACAAACTGTTATTCTAAATAATATTTTTTTTAAAAAATATTTCTAAGAACAGTTTTCAAAATAAGCATATTTAAAAAAAAAAAATTGGCCAAATTAACACCTTGTTACACTCATAGTGGAGTATAAACAATCCTTATCAGCTTCGAGTGTACATAATTAGTTAAATCCGTCTTCTTCTTGTTCCTTTGTTTAGACAAAGATTAAATTGAGGACATTTTAGTGATTTATGGGGAGGCACTTTAATTAAACTACTTTTTCACGCGTGATAGTAACAGGGATTCTTGGAAATAATAAGGCATTATTGAAAGTGATTCAAGTTAATAATGCGATTACGGAATCATGATTGGAGCGTTTGGTTTGTGACTATAACTTGACAGCCTTAGTCATGTCTTACGTCAATTTTTTTGTTTCTTTTCTCGAAGGAGAAAGAACTAAGAAGAAAGAAAATGAGACGTGAGATAAATGTAAAGAGTACAAGATGGGTAAATTAAATTCCACTAAGCATCTTTTTCTTACATTATTTTTAATTAGTTTATTATATTTTACCGGACATAGAGGTACAAAAGTCATTGGAATATAAAGCGAAAAAATTACCAACTCCAGTAGTTTCGCCCGTGTTAGATCAAGTTGCAGACCCATTTACCATATTCTCTTCGAGCACTTTTTCACACGAAATGAAAAAGTAAAAAATTAACAATAAAAAATGAGTAGTAAAAAGATGAGTACATTTTTGGGATTAAAGACCCATTAAGTAGTTAGGCTTTAAATTAAAGTGATGTGAATGAAAAATGAGTTAATTCCTCAAATGGTCATTGAACTTATAGAAAAGTTCTACTAAAGTAATTTTTAAATTTTTTTGGACAATAAGGTCATCAAACTATGTCCTTGTTTCCAATACAGTAAATTAACCCATTTTTAGACATAAAACCCTTAACTCATATATAAGTTATAAAACCCATTACCTAGGCACAATTTTTAGATACTCCAAAATTCTTGTTCAAGTTTTAATAATAAAATAGAAATATTCAAATAATATTTCAAGCTATAAGAATAAAACACTATAATCGTTCAAACTTTAAGTATGCTATAAGCTGATTTTCTTTGTTATATCAATATCTTTTGAACTATTGTGATATTTTTTTATTGTTCAAAGTCGGAAGTTAAATATTTTACTGAATAGAAGTGGTTGGACATAATTGAAACACATGAGACGTTATATAAATCCATGATGCATGTAATTATTATTTTCGGTTTATATATATATATAGAACGAGATTGGTTTATTGGTAGAATATTTGGATAAATTATCTCAAGAAAAAAATTGTGTTGGATAACGACGTCGCAAAAATGAAAACACTTTTAGCATTCGTTGTATATATGATTTCTAAAAATATAAAACGTTTACATTAATTGTAATCCACTTATTTATAAAACTTAAATAAAATCAAAATATTACAAGTTCACCTCCAAGAAAATAAAAATACTAAATATTTTCTTTTATTATTGAAAATTTAATATATCAGGGAGAATAATTTACAATCAGTTAAAAAACCTATAGTTAAGCTTTGTGCTCAGTTCTATTACCATTCAACTGTATCCTCTTATTTTCTACTGAGATATAATTTTGCAATACTCTGAAATTTTTATTCGAATTAATATTTCACATTTTGAAAGTAAAATAGAAATATTCAAATGGTTTTTATAATTTAAAAACGAGGTAAGGGGTTTTTATGTCAAAAAATGGATGGTTTCATTTTTTGAAAACATGGACATAGTTTGATGACCTTATTGTCCAAAAAAATTCAAAAGTTACTTTAGGGGGACTTTTCTACAAGTTCAATGACCATTTGTGGAATTGACTCAATGAAAAATGGAGGGAAATGAGTGCAAAGACACTTTTAGTAAATACACTTTGTCCCACATAGGTGAGAAAAAGCATTTGCTATGTGCTTATATAGAGAGACACTTCTCTTAGCTCTTAAAGAGTTGAGAAGAGGGTCTCCTGTTGTGTTGTTGTCGCTCGGATCTGATTGATTGGTAATTTTTTTAGACCAAATTTATTTAATTCATTTTTTCATTTTTGACAATAATTTCTGCGGAAAATATTAAGTTAAAATATATTTCGCGGAATAAATAATTCCCCAACGGTCATTTTTATTTTTTATTTTTGAAAAAGGCAAGGCCTTTCTGAACAGGCACCATACCTGTTCCGAACAGGTATTTCCACCCAGAACAGTGGCTATATAAACAACGGCAATGCCACATTTTCTGCACTGAATTTTTTTAGCATTCTGCATACTTTTTGCAAACAAAAATATATCGAGTCATTCTGTGATTTGTTGCCCAATTTGAGTTCGACGAAGTCGTGGACGTTTGAGGTACCGCTACTTCTGCGACAGGTATATCCATTTTATCATGGGAGGAAGTAATCTATAACCTCGGGTACAATGAAGGGATTAAATTCCTTAAGGACACGCAGTGAATTCTGTGGTCTCGGCTATTTTCTAATTTCTGTTTTAACGTTCTTTTTGTTTCTTCAAAACAGATACTGGTTTTACCAATTTACTACTTTGAACACAGTTTGCTAACATACATTTCCTTTTCACTTACCCAAGTTAAGTCTAACTTTAGCATTTGCAAGTTTAATTATAGGTTCTTTGTATCAAAGTTACATAACTTTATTTTGTCTTTTGAAAATTACAATACTAGTGCTTCGGTTACCAAATTGTTACCAAAAAAAAATTAAAAAAAATACGTGACTTCCGGCTCCTTTTTTTTTTTTTTTTTTTATCTTTAACCTTTTTAAATAGCTATTGAATAATACAAATAATGGAGATTCACCAATAAACTTTTGGCTAGATTACCTTCTGTTTCAATCACTTCTTTTATATACGTTATCAGGATAAATTTTACAATCAAGAAAATAATATTCTTATTTTCATCATTACTAATATAAGTTAAATATAAAGGAAAATAATGACAATAACCTCTGAATTCTTCTAATTTTTCCGAGAGAAGAGTTATAAGGCCTAAAATTAAGGGGAAAAAATTTCAATCTCCTACCTTAACTCTTCTCCGGCACTATTCATGGATCCATCCCACCCTAAAATAGTTTGAAAAAATAAACTATTCATGGCAGTTAAAAAAGTGGATGACAATATTATATGTTTATTTTTTGTTTTTCAACTAGAAACATGCAGAATTTAACATGTTCGTTCTCCACTAATAATAATTATTATATGTATTATTAACACCGTATAAATTTTCATTTTTGGGGGGAAGTAGAGAAAGCATCGAATCACGTTGTATTGTTCCTGGAACATGGACTTAATTATGGCCATTATACAAGGATCTAGTGATATTACCAGTACTTATATAAGTAGGATTTGTACTTGTGCTGAAAACTTTGTTCCCTGCACGTGCGACTTGTTCTCTACTTTTATTTTTATTTTTTATAGAGTCAGAGTTTTCTCTGTTTTTGGAAAATTACAAAAAAAAAATAAAAAAAAAATTGATCAATTAAATTACCTATGTTTAAAAAAAAAAAAAAAGAATGTGTACTGTTTTTGAACATTAGCGTAACTTGAACAAATTTGGATAGTTTCCCTAGTCACTTAATCTCCTTTTAGGGCCTGTTTGGAAAGCCACTTGGTAATTGGAATTGGTGTAATTACTAAGGTAGTAATTACACAACTGTGTAATTACAACGATATGTTTGTTTGTCATAAACGTAATTACAATTAATTACAAGCGTATTGTTTGGTTGCACAAGTATAATTACATAGTTAGTTTAATTTTAAAATAAAATTTAATTATAAAAAAATTAAAATTTAATTATACGATATAGGTTGCTTTATTGCTTAATTTTAGCCCCCCCACAAACACACACACAAATTGTCTGAAAGCTTTTTAAATATTGAACGAGATGAGCTCAAATATAATGGAATAGATATAAAATATTTATATAATCAACTTCAACATATTTAAGATTGAGCTGCAATAGTTATTGCAAGATAACTGAATAAATCATCCATCATATTTATTTCTAATGTGATATTACTATATTTGAAAATTTCTAATACACGATATTAGTGGTTGTTAAGAAAGCATAAACATCAAAAATACAAATAAAATAGACGAATCGAAAGCAAAATAATATCAAATGCATTAATTTCTCCAAAGCAAAACAAAAGGCCCTAAGATTTGGACATTTGGAAGCTTTGAACAATTTTTTTGAGCGCTTACTTCTTTGGGGGCTGTGCTTTAAATTTTTCCCTCATATTTGTGGTCTTTAAATTACGCCTCATGTGCATTGGTTTTAAAATCGAGTTCGAACCGCTCGACAAAATTTAAAAAAAATCGCAAGCAGGTTGAATCGCGTGTATGCGGACCTAGATACTTTTGTTAGGAATTACAAATTTTATGCGAACCGGCATACTCATACCTTATGGGGGACTTGGCATAAGATGCGGCCCCATAACTTTGATAATTTCTTCACAAAGTTACGCAAAAGGCATACTTTTAATCGGGCAAACTTTCTTCATCACAACATTTGCACATAACACAAATGGTTCTACACTAAGCCCCATCAGATGATCCTATTAGCGGTCGGCGATCTTTTCCACGTAAAGACAATCACATTGTGAAATATATTTTGGTCGATGGCGTGTTGAAACACCATAAATTTTCGGTTGACTCTTTCGGGATTACCAATAATTGCAAGAATTTAGTTCGAATCGAAGCTTTTTCCAGGGTTGAGAATAAGTATGCACTTGCTCCGGGATTCTCAAGAACCCAATAATTTGTCTAACCATCCAATATGTACGCCAACCTTTGTTAAATTGGTCAAATCCTACTCTTTGACATAGTAGGCATGGATCCTTTATCCATAAACTTTTATGCGGACCGGATAACTTTGTGAAGGAATTATCAAAGTTATGCGGATCAAGATACTTACGCTAAGCCCATGTTTATAGAGCATAATTATCTCTCGGGTCGCATAACTTTGATAATTCCTTCACAAAAAAGCTTATGCGGTGGGTATACTTTTAATGGGCAAACTTTCTTCATCACAACACTTGCACATAACACAAATTGGTTCACGCTCCAGCCCCATTGTATGATCCTATTAGCGATCCGTGATCTTCCATGTAAGCACAATCACATTGTGAAATATATTTTGGTCGAGTGGCGTGTTGAAACACCATAAATTTTCGGTTGACTCTTTCGGGATTACCTAATAATTGCAAAATTTAGTTCGAATCGAGAACTTTTTCCGGGGTTGAGAAGAAGTATGCACTTGCTCGAGATTCTCCAAGAACCCGATAATTTGTCTAACCATCAATATGTACGTAATTATTAAATTGGTCAAATCTCTTCTTTGACATAGTAGGCATGGATCCGCTTTATCCATAAACTTTTATCTCGGACGCGTAACTTTGTGAAGGAATTATCGAAGTTATGCGGATCCACGGACTGCTTTATACCAAGTCTCGCCCACAAGGCATAAGTATCTTGGTCGGCATAACTTTGGTAATTCCTTAACAAAAGTATCTGGTCAAGCATAGCGAAATTAACTACTGTTTGCGAATTTTTTTAAAATTTTGCACAAAGTGTCACGTGGGTTGAGCACCGAAACATGGGTGTTAGGCAAATTTTAAAGATTTCAAATATGAAAGGCAAAATTTAAAGACCACCCCAAAAGAAGGGCAATTCTGCGAATTGCCCAGCTTTGAAAGGAATAGAAAACACATTTTACATGCAATTTCTTTTAAACCACTGACTAATATCTATAATTGACACGTAAGGTCTAGAATTAACTCAATTATTGCCTGCCCATGCACAAAATAGCGGGAAAGAGAAAAGGAAATATGTTAAAAGTGACCCCCACATAGCTCATTTTCTCACAGAAGGAAACAAAATTTGTTTGGCTTACGGTTAGCTAGGGACTTGTGTATGAAAAACGTAACACACACAAGGTGAAGGTGCTTATATCTACTCAATGATAGTTAATCACAGTTGATCAATGAATAAATTTTAAATCTATTTTTATCACGAACAAAACTAAATTAATATAATTTGATGTAAATATTGAACATGAATAATCCCTTTTTCCTAGCCTTAGTGGGGAGGGAGTTTTCAGAGAAGGGAACAAAAAATTGATGGATTGTAACTGCACAGATCAATTGTAGTCGTACTTGTCTGAAAGAATCGATTGAGCATCAGAACAAAAGCCAAAAATATCTCAAAATTGTGGGTGGTGGCTATGCACCACTTGTATATATGACTAACAATTTGCTAGATTCTGCTATAATGTTCTTGTTCAAGAATATGTTCATTGAGATAACTACGTAAATATACAACCCGTAGATATCTTCAACGTAATATCATTTGAAGTCACCACTAATCGAGGTATATTTTACTCGCACCCGGTATGTTTTACACGTAGCCGATATTTACATAACCAGACAATTTAACCTCAAAGGTTAAGAATTAAAATAAGATTATAATAACCACGGTTAAGCTAAGTCAGAAATGGTGCATATAAAAGACTCGTGTCTTGGATTAATTGATTCCATATAAATGTGTAGTTCACCATTCAAATACAAGAATAACATTATTCTAGATAGTAACATTAACTTAGAAAGTAAGCACTTAATTTTAAGAAAAAGTAACATTAACATTATTCTAGATAGTAACATTAACTTAGAAAGTAAGCACTTAATTTTAAGAAAAAGTAACATTAATTGCCTGTTTGGAAAGCCACTCAGGTAATTGGAGTGTAATTGGGTGTAATTACACAGTTTGACTTGTTTATCAGGCCAAGTAATTATCTGATTAGGTGAGAATTGAGTGTAATTGAGAGGGTGTAATTACACTCTCCAATTCTCAAAGAGGGGCTGAACATTGAGTGTAATTACACCCTATAATTACAGGTTTACTTTTAGGGCCTGTTTGGAAAGCCACCCAGGTAATTTGAATTGGGTGTAATTACACGATTTGTTTGTTTGTTTGACAAGTAATTACACGATTAGGTGGGAATTGGGTGTAATTGACGGGGTGTAATTACACTCTCCAATTCTCGGGGGCTCAATTGGGTGTAATTACATTTTGTAATTACATGGTTACTTTTTAGTTTGTTTATTTTTTTACTTTAATTTATTTTTATTTTTAATTTATTTTATTTCTATTATTTTAATTTTTTTGATTTTTAATATTTTTTTATTTCTATTATTTTAATTTCTTTTTTATTTTTACTTTTTTATTATTTTTATTTTTTAAAAATGTATTTTTCTTTTTATATTATTTATTTTTCATTTTCTTTCTTTTCATTAAAACCTTTACTTCTTGTGATTATTGTAATTGCTCGTATTTTTTTATTTTTTTATTTTATTCATTTAGCATAACCGTGTTATTATTCTAATATTTGAAACTACACCTCTTAATATTGGAAAGAATGAGTTATTAACAAACTTGACATATAACGGGTGACGTTATTAAAGTAGAATTTCATTGTGAATGGGGTTGTAGACTTATATTTTTCCTTTCTTTTGAATTATTTACTTAAGTTACGTTGAAACTTACTTATGTAATGTTGGAATTTGACATAAGAGTATTATGTTGAACTTTTTCTTTTGGATTTTGAATTTAGGTTATATTTTTAATTTTAAGTTATTTGCTTTCACATTGCATGTTATTTATTTTTCACTTACATTTGATGGATTTTTTGTGTCAAACATTTGAATAATGTTATGGCATTATATTTATTAATATTATTTTTTCAAACATCCAATCCATGACGTTCTCACAAAAAAAGTCTTCTTTTAAGTTTTATAATTAATTAAAATTAAATATTAATTTGAAAAATATATATCAATTATTTTTGTTACAATATTAGTTACAAATATATGATTATTAATTAATATATTTTCAAGAAACAATGTGTTATTAAATAACTAATTTAATATCATTTATAAAGGCACATATTTTTTAAATATTAATTTTAAATTTCATCATTAAATTTTATTTTTTAAATTAAACCGATTGTGTAATTACACTTGTGTAACCAAATTAAAGACGCTTGTAATTACAATCGTAATTACGTTATGACAAACAAAATAGTGTCATTGTAATTATACTACGTAATTACTAGGTTGTGTGATTACTACCCTAGTAATTACTCCAATTCCAATTACCAGGTGGCTTTCCAAACAGGCCCTTAGTTTTTTTTTTGTTTTGTTTTTTTTTCTATTTTCTTTTCTTTTTAATTTATTTTTATGTATACTTTTTAATTATTTTTATTTTTAAAATATATTTTTCTTTTTATATTATTTATCTTTCATTTCTTTTCTTCTCATTCCCAACCTTTACTTCTTGTGATTTATGGAGTCTAATTTTTTATTTTAGCATTTAGCATAAAAGTTATTATCATAATTTTTTAAACTACACCTCGTCATTTCGAAAAAAATGAGTCATTAACAAACTTGACATATAATGAGTGATGTTATTAAAGTACAATTTTTTTTATTTTTTTTTTGTGGAACCTCCGGAAAATTTTAATATATAATTCAAAATGCTTGTTTGTTAGGAAATAATTATGAAACCACAAGAGATGTAGAAAAGCAATAGGTAAAGCGTGAGATATAAAGATTTTCTTAAAATTGATGGGGGGGGTTGGAATTGACCTAGCTGGGGAGGCCCCTCAAACCAAGCTCAACCTCACCCAGAAGTGTGCAAATTTAATTGTGAATGAGATTATAGATTTATATTTTTCCTATCTTTTGAATTATATTTACTTAAGTTACGTTAAAACTTACTTATGTAATATTGAAATGTTGAAATTTAACATAAGAGTATTATGTTAATTTTTTTTTTTTTTGGACTTTAAATTTAGGTTATATTTTTTATTTTAATTTATTTGTTATTTCACATTTCATGCTGTTTATTTTTCACCTACAGTTGATAAATTTTCTTTTGTCAAACATTTGAATAATATTAAGGCATCATATTTATTAAAAATATTTTTTTTTTACCAAAAATGCAAGCCATGATGTTCTCACAAAAAAGCTTGCTTTAAATTTTATAATTAATTAGAGTTAAAATATTCTTAATTTGAAAAATATATATAAACTATTTTTTATAATATTAGTTGCAAATATACGATTATTAATTAATATATTTTTAAGAAATAATGTGTTGTTAAATTCCTAACTTAATATCATTTATAAATACACATTTTTTTCAAACATTAATTTTTAATAATTAAATTTTATTTTTAAATTAAATTAACTGTGTGATTACACTTCTGCAACCAAACAATACGTTTGTAATTATATTGTAATTATATTATGATAAATAAACAGATCGTTATAACTATAATATACAAATCATTATAATTATAATACTATATAATTACTAGATTGTGTAATTACTACCCTATTAATTACACCAATTCCAATTACCAGGTGGCTTTCCAAACAGACCAATTTCCAATTAATATTAAGATATTACACCAATCGAGAAAAAGACACACACAATTACAACTGCATATATATATATGAAAGAGAAATATATAGATTACAAACCCCACATTTTTTTTTTTTTATATATATATAGAAACACCAAACGGAATTTATTCTTAACACTAGTTGTATGATAAATATATAAAAAACCTTAGCAAGAGTACTAGTACTTCTACTACTTGATAGTACATATGTTTATCTTAGATCTACTGCTGAAAACAGGATTATATTCTCTCTTTTGATTCCTTTTCTCTTCCACCCTTCGATATTTTTTTCTTTCAGGTTTTCAGTGTTCAGAATTCATTGGCCCGACTAATAATGTTACGTCAGTACTGCAAGACATCTGCAGTCATGATGGGCTGATTGCCACAGTGATAATTCCAAGAATTGGTCATGTTGAACCCATCAACCATAGAGTCATTTTGTGCAAAATTGAAGCTGTAAGGCTCGTTGTGGTCCACGGCAAGACCATTACAATTGTTGTTTGCATCCAAGAAAGCGATGATTTCATTAAGTGACTCAAGCCTGTGGCTAAGTTCACCTAATTGAGCTCTCAAGATTGAATTTTCAGCCTCAACATTAAGATAATGTTGTGTGGTGACATTCATACTTGTCAAAATCTGGTTATTTTCTTTCCTTAGAGTTGCTACTTGGGCCATCAAATCATCCAAATGTTTCTGTTTTCTCATCCTTGATCTTCTAGCCGATTCTCTGTTTGATATCATTCTTTTTCTCTTCCTCTGATCCATTAATTGCTGAAGATCTTCTTCTGACCCTGAGTTTTGAAGAAATGATGACCCTGATGATGTCCCACTTGATGAAGCCATGACCAAAAATTTTCAAGAACACTACTATTTTTTTTCTTCAAAGATATAAAGAGAGATATAATTAGAAAATAAAAAAACTAGCAGGACCCAGATGGAGTTTTTGACTTAGAAACAAGAGTACAACGAAAAATATTGTAGATTATACCTATTTTCTTATTTAAAGATAGTAAGTAAGTAATATATAGAGAGGTTAATTATATAAGAGTAGTAGTTATTTAGGGGGCTATGAAATGTAGTAAAACCAGTAGAGAAAAACAACAGAGAAAGATTGCACCAAATGGGTCCTGCGCCTATATGTGGAATTTATCATAAACCCCGAAAGAAACAATTCACTGAGAATTGCAGACATGAATTTCAAAGATTAGAAATAATTGGGGTAGCATTAAGATTAGCTTTAGAAGAAGAAAAAAACTACTAATGATTTTTCAGTAAAGAAATTGGCAAGGCTTTCTGCGGATGAGTGCCCAGGCTTATAAAATGAACCAAAAAAAAAAAACACTTTCTTGGTATTTTTTCAGAGATTTTGGGTGGTGGAGATTCCAAGAAAATCTTGAAAACTTAAAAAACAAAACTTTGGAGAAGAAGAGACCAAGAAAAGAAGGGAGCCTTTGGGCTAATAGGCAAAGAGCCTTTGAAGCTGAAGGAAGTAGAGAGAAAAGGAAGGAGAAAAAGAGGAGGGTTGAAGAAGGTGTTTTGGCTGGGATTTTATAGCAGCAAAAGTGGGTGTCAACAAATTTTAAAAAATTGTTCAAATGGAAAAGTTCAACTTTACTTCTATACTTCTACGAAATACTACTTTAATTTTATTCTCTTATTATATTTAGTTTATAGAGTGCTAGAGCAAAAAGTTTTATAAGGAGAATCAAAATAAAATAAATTAACATATTAAAAAGTTAAGAAGATTAACAACAACATATTCAGTGAAATTTTATAAATGGGATCTGAAAAGAATAGCATGTACGCAGATTTTGCTCCTGTCTTTGATGTACAGAGGCAAAAAGTTAAGAAGATTCAATATATAAAATATATATATGTATTGTATATATATATATATATATATATAAAAAATACCTAACTACACAATATATATACATATATATTTTTTTTAATGAAAGAAAAACCTTTGTTTAAAGGGGACTTCACTACTATAAATGTTCTCGTTTTTAAGCATAATTTTAATGAGCTTCAAGCCTTCAACACAAACTAGGTGAATTCTCTATGTTAAATATTCTGATAATCTAATTTTACCCTTCTAATTTTTTATAATTATTTTATAACTATTCTTCCTTGTTGACCTTACTAAATTATGAAATACTATAGAATTCGCTAACGAAAACTATACAAATAACTCAAATATATTATAATAAAGAATAAAATTAAATATTTTGTAATAACCGAAAGTATTTTAACCCCTTTTCGATGTTCAAAGAAGTGGAAAACAAAACTAAAATTGAATGGAAAAAATAAAGTGGAAATATAAAAAAGGAAGTTTGGAATCTAGTGTGAGAAAAGGTTGGATGGGGAGGAAGAAGAAGGTGAAAGGGACATGTGGGGTGAGAGCAGAAACCTCCACGGCCGTCTAGATCCAGCTGTGGAGCAACATCACATACTAAAGTTTTAAAAAAATCAGGTAGTCTCTTTACCTCGTTAGTCCTTTAACTTTCCCCTAGTTTCAATTAAGCCCCAAATACACTTGGCTATTTTATTCTGAGCAATATGCATGAAAGGTTTTACGAGTCAGTAACTTATTGTAACACGTGCATCAGCCAATAACAAAAGAGATGATAGATAAAAAACACACTTAAATTAGTATCTAATCGTGTGTGATGTACACTCTTTTTTAAAAAAAAAAATGGCGGATGGCATTGCACGCGGATAATTAAAGAAATGAAATGAAAAATTAAAAAATAATAGTAAGAGATAATTATCAAAAACATACCTGAAGTATCACTTTTTACGGGTTTTCTACCTAAACTATCATGTGTTTACATTTCCTACCTACTATATGAGCAAATTAAGCTGTCACACGCCTTTTGGCAATAGTATTCAAACATTGTTCTAGTCAGCTTCAACGTGTGATTTAATAAATTTAGATAGAAAATGCAAACACATGATATTTCAGATAGAAAACTCGCGACTAAGTGATATTACATGTGTGTTTTTTACCATTTTCTCATAATAATGAAAGGTAATACTCCCATCGGTTGCTATTATTTATTTTTAAAGCTTTTTGGATATTTTTTAATTAAAAGAATATTTTATAACATTACAGAGAATATTGACTAAATTATTATTTATCTCTTTTTAAAATAATATATGATTTTTTTTATGTTTTTTTAACATGAAATATTTTGAAACGAGTTTAATTTGTTAACGAGAAGAAGGGAGGGAGTAATCAATGTGAAAACTTACACCACACATATCTATCACTTAATGGTTAAGTTAGGTGTATTTTTGCTTTAATTTTTAATCAAAAAATTAAAATTAATTTATTCTATTTGGAAGATGAGATAAAATAATTTCAAGATTAGTGGGAATCTCATTCTTAATATTGTATTTCATTTTATACTATGTTTAGTAGAAGGTATAAATTTATCTCAGGATAAATTTATCTCTTCTACCAAACATGATACAAAAAATTAGTATCGGAAATGAATATCCCTAGTATGGCCGAGGGGATATATCCGAATCCCTTCTACCGAAAATTATACTATATATACGAGATGAAAATTAATTTTTATATATATATAGTAGATGTTGAATTCTTTGACTTCTTCCTTTATCTACTACTTTATATTTTTAAATCCCCTACTTAAAATTTTGATTCCGCTAATAATTCCAACTTATATCATGCATCATGCATCAAACGACCGACAAGTGTCCAACTCTTTTTCAGAAATACTAACTTTATAGTACAACACGGTGGTAAAAAAGGTTTAGAGGGAAGAAAGACAATCAAAACGAAGTTTGCAGGGTGTTGATGATAGTTAAAAAGTCTCTTCCTGACTAATAGCTAGAAATATAAACTCAGTAAGCTTTTCACTTTTCTTCCTTTCTTCTTTTCTTCTTTTTTCTTTTTCTTTTTCATTTTTTGAATTTATGCTTTCTAGATGTGACATTTTTAAAGGACACGAGTCACCTCGGTTACTGTAATATTATTGTGAATTGTGATGTAGGCAGTATTGCAGTATTAAAACACTTTGGAGTAAATTGTCGTAAATGCCCCTAAATGATTCCGATTTCCGTACAGATTTAGTGGTAATTGTGTCATTCCATTTGTAGACGATTCCAGATTCCTTCAACCTTTGAGTCTCTGTTTGATCTGCAGATCTCTGGCAGTGCCACTCGCAATTCCAAGACAGATTCATCAATATTGTCCAAAACAAGTACTCTCTCGGATTCATAATAAATATCATCTTAATAAAATAAAAATTATTTCATAATAAATAATATTATTTTAGAAAATCAAGACATAAATTCACTAATTTTTTCAATTTTACCCTTAGATAAAAATGATAAATTAAAGTAAAATCTAAATAATGATCAAAGTCAATAATAACTTGTAGCATTCCCAACGTCAAAAAAATTTTTAAATATAATCAAGAGGAAAAAGATTTTACTTTTATTATATATGTGTAATTTATAATCAATTGCATTATCGATTTTGTAAAAATTTTTGTTAAGGTGACTTTATTATATAAGTAATAGATAATTGTTAGTAAATCTTCAAAAACTTAAATTATTTCTAAATATGATTTGTACTTCAAAAGAAAAATGTGTCATATAACATCCCACATATGTATAACTAAGATCTTTGTTACCTTAGAATAGTGAGTTACTCCCTCCATCTTAGTTTAAGTGTCTTTATTTAGCTGACATGCAGTTTAAGAAATACAAAGAATTTTTTAATCTTATAGTTCTAAATTAAAAATTTTGTAGGTAAAATAAATCTTTCACAAGCGTTAAATTATAAAGAAGATTATTTTTCAAAACAAACGAAAAAGAAATGTAAGATATTAAATTACGGAGAAAGTATTAAGTTACTATACATGTTTCAAAGTTATTCTAATTTTTACAGTGATATCATTCTATGTGCATAACTAAGATCTTTGTTACTTAAATAGAATCAAACCAAGCCGGGTTTTTAAAGTTTTTACCCCAAACCAAATCTTCGGTTTTTAAGTGTCGGTTTTTTTTTTCCTAATAATGACACAAAACATATAATTTTTACGTCAAATATTTCTTTAGTCCTAGTAAGATACAATTAGAGAAGGTTTTTTAAGAAAATAACACAAAATTGATGATGACGTATTGTATTAAAATATTCAACAAAAGATAATAAATTAAAATATTGCTAATTTTAAAGAAAATGACCATAATCTAAAAATACTAAATCATGCTAAAATCGGCTTAATAAGTATTAATTACATGACAAGAAAAAACTTAAGTTCTCAGATTTTCACTTCTAAACCAATTACGCAAAACTAAAGGATAGATATCCAACATTATTGTCGATGTAAAATGAAATGCTTTGTTAATTATAGAAAGAAGCACTAACATCCATAGGATATATAAAACTTATTTTCAAAATCCTAAAACGAATAATATGATAATAATGAAAAACTATGAAAAATTAAGAAATATTTATAAAAATTACAAATAAATATTTTTATGTATAAAATATTTTAAAAATTGAATACATTAAGTTTGACTTTTTTACATGTTTCTAAAGTTATTCTTTTTTTCCAACACTAAACCAAGTGACTATCGGGTTTCTATGTGCATATAGCTTACTATAATAATTTCAATTTTATTAAACCAATTATACTTTAATATAGGTCTGATTTTGTTTCTTTTCAATCACATATTTAATATTCTCTGCTATCATTCATGTCATGTTTTTCGGTTTGCACACAACTTAAAATGTTAATTCGATAGAATTTGGAAAGTAATAGATGTGTTCTTTTCTTGGCTTTAATTCTCCTTTCATCAATACTCATTTGTGATATATTTTCCTTTTTTTTTTTTTAATCTATTCCAAAAAAAGACATATCTCTCTATATAGGACCAATTTAACTTTAGATTTCTAGTTTTACTTTTGATGAGACAAGTTATAATTACACCAATGTCTATGATTTTTTTTTAAAATTGCAAGTTTCAAAAGTTTTTCTTTCTTTTAGATCTTTGTCTATTTTTTTTTTTTGGGTTGAAAAACATTATGGAATAATGAATTAATAATACCAAAGCTAATACATGTATTGTTTTCTTTAAGACATCCTACCAAATGATCTTTGTCTAGTTAAAGAGCGCCACCTAATTTAAAATGATGGAAGTCGGTCCAATCCTACCAATAATGTTGAGTTTCAAATCTTCAAAAGGTAGAGCGCCATCAAATTGTTTTAAAAGCATGCCATGAATATTAATGATGCGAACCGTCTAAATTTCAAATTATAAATTCCCCCGTGATATACTACTTACGAGTCTCAACTAAATAAGGTTTGAAGACATCACAATGTGAGTCCTAGATCTGGAATCTTCAGCAGTGGAATCTAGAAATATCGGGTCCCCTACAAAAATGATGATAGATGATTGATGATGGAAATAAATGAAAGAAAAAGACAGCAACGGTGGAGCCATATTTTTTAATGTTTCACTACTGGTAAAACAGAAAAAGTACACTGGGTGGTCCCTATTGTTAATAGAGCTGTCAATATGGGCTTGATCCGCAACGTCGATCCAATCTAACTCTTTATTTAAATAAGTTGGTTAGACAACATTTTTTTACTATATGTAAGAAGACTAAAAGTTCTCACTGCTCAAATTTCTATACAAAGGCTGTTAATTTCAATTTGCGCTAGAAAAGAATAATAAATAAATAAATATTTAAAAATATATAAGTAAATTAAACAAAAAGATAAAAAGTAATGAGAAAAAGAATGTACTTACTACTAAGTAGTAATTAGAAATCGAGTAATACTTTTTAGTCTTAGAATTTATATTATGTTTAATTTCTTTTGAACATGATCTAATTAGTGATTAAAAATAATAATTTATATTTATTCTCTCGATATGAATTTGTGCAAGAATGGGTGGTAAGATTATATTTCATATTGCAGAAGTTCGTTGCTCAAATCGTATCTCAAAAAATCACTTAAAAACGTTATTTGGAGAAAAAAAACTTACAAAAATTTGCCCATCCCACTGCGCCCACTTAGAAAATTTGAATTTGCCATATTTACAGCGCCCAATTTTCCAATTAAAACGACCCGCCCTAACCCTTATTAATTTTCTACATAAGTTAGCCAGTGGCTTGGTGATGACCCATTTAACGGCTCTAATTGCTGGTGAGCTTATTTCTTACCTTCAAAACACATTGGCAAAATCAGTCAATTTTTTAAGTGTAATAATTGTAATTTCTTACCTTAACACATTGTGAAAGGCGTTAGACATAAATATATATAGGTGGTTAGGTTTGGTTTTTGTCTTATATTTATTGATCTTAATTCTTAAGTCATTGTCATGAATTTGAATTATCTTAATATTTTTTTTTTCAATTGAAGTATCTTATTCTGTTGCTTGAAAATTGGTCATTCTAGCTAAATTCTACGCATTGTGTGATACTATATTTACATTGAATATTAGGTTTAGTGATCAAGTGATAGAGTATTTTTACTTTTCAATACTTTCATCTAGGATCATATATAACATTCATGTAAGAAGCTAGAGGGCATCAATTATGACTAGAATTTTTTACAGTGTGTTCAAAAATCATGACACTGAAAAGAAAAAACAACAATAAAGCCATTGCCTTTTGAAAAATCATTGGGAGAGACCTCTTACTAATTACACGTGTCTCAAACATATTTCCTTGCAATATTCCTAACTCAAATCAATTACTATTTGTTAGTGTTTTTCTTGTACACGCCACTTAAAAATATTTCCCCAGTCCCATAATAAGTGTTATCTTAGGAAAATACGAAATAACTTGGCTAGCTTTTTTCAATTCTAGACAAAAACTTACATGTTAAAGTAATATCTAAATGATAATTGAAAAAGTCACATAGTAACTTGGTATTGTTGGATTCCAATGTCAAAAAATTTACTGCTTGTGCATGCTCTAATCATGAGGAAAAAGTAATTTATTTTTATTATATAGGGGTAATTTGATAAACTTCACATGCATTATTGGTTTCTTAATATGCGTATTTTTGGCTAAAGTGATACTTACTATGGACGGAGGGAGTATTAGTTAAGAGGTTTTTTGATTATTTTGTTCTTACTTTTGTTTTAAAGTATAATTTTTCTTCATTGAATATTTACTTTATCTATGTGCTATTTTTTCATATTTGAGATGTTTGTAGTCTTCAAAAACAATTACTTCTAAGGGTAACATTGAAAAAAGTAATACGCGATCATTAATTTTTATCTTTAAATTCTAAAATAATAAATAATTTGGGACAACTATTTTTAAAAATCACGACAAATAATTTAAGATGAGGAGTACTGTTTAAAATAAAATTAGATGTACTTATTTTTGTACTTGTAATTTGTATTTTCAGTCAACGACAACAATTATTATTACAATTCTGGTAAGTTCCTCTAGGAAGTTAGCATCAATTATAAGTCATCATTATTTTTGCTTCATTTTCCGTCTCAATCTAATATTTTCAAGAAAATAATTCCTATCCGACCAATGTCATGAGTTTTTGCATCTGCTGTCACACACACACACACACACACACACGCACAAAAAAAATAAAAATAAAATTAAGGTGTGATATTTCGTATTTGTTCGAATTCAATTTTTTTAAAAATCATCTCTGCGTCTCTTTGTGTTAGTTGCGTCGCCGTCAATTCATAGTGACTGATGATGGGAACAAGGATAAGTTCAGAAATTTTGTTCTCCTAAGCATTGAATTTGTTTGTTAGATATGATTATGTTTTTTGGCTTACTTGAACAGTTTGACATTGATGGAACAAATGTCCAAATTAATTAGTAATGTATGATTTTGTTCTATGGTTTTAATTATTTAAAACTAAGTGTAAATAAATAGAGAGCGTCCACTTCCTAGGTGAGCCGCAAGAGGCAAGTTGGCAAGCAAAATGACAATCACTGTCTGGAGGGCGATGCGTTATATTCGATATGTTTTCAATTTTATCACTTTCTATCCGAAAAAGGAAGAAACACTAATTAATTATCAGTATTAATCCTTGACTCAGACAAGAAAAATGGTCCAATACAATGTACGTTTGGGTCTAATAGAATGTACATTTGATTCTTCAAATCAAATGTGCTTGTCAACAAACAGATTGCTTTCACCTCGACAAAATTATATGGGTTGGTGATTACTGATTCATCCTATGTTTGTGCTACTACTTCTAGAAGAAAATAAATGAATAGATTCCCCTTTTGTTTGATTTTTAAAAACAATTAGACGAATTTATCGTGGAAAAGAAAATCATTAACTGGCATCCAACAACTTACGATTGGTCATCCAATTTTTGAAGTCTAGTGACTTTTCTAGAAAAATTGGAGCTTTGTAAGTTGAATGACGATTAATTTATTAAACAAGATTGTGTAGTCGTTCCTAATTCCTCAAGATGATTGTTCTGCTGTTAAGAGCTTATTATCAAAAGCTAATAATAGTTGGCGTTTGGCCATAATAATCAAATATTTTTCATTTTATTTGGAATTTTTGAAGATGGAGTTGTGTTTAATATTTGGTTGATTCTTTTAGACCTATATTTTTGTCTTCCAACTTATGCAAAACTAAGTTATTAGTTGCTGCAATAAGATTGTTTTCCTCTTGTTGTTAGCCCAATGAATATCTCAGAATGTTTAGAGAGTGAGAGAGAAAAAAAAAAAAAAGGGGGGAGGGGGGAGGGAAAATTTTATGGTAATCATCAAGTCAGATATGTTCGGGGGCGCTTATGGTTAGGGTTTGCCTGAATTTCCAACTTTATTTGAATTTGATCATAATTGTGTTATACTTCAAAAAGAATTTCTTGATAGCAAAGGTTTTCTTTGTGAAAAAATACTTTACCATATTTATCCATTTTTTTGGAGGAGAAGTTTTACACCTCTAGAAATTGAGGATATTCCCTTCAAACTTAAACACAATAACATCAACAATGTAGTCGTTTAGAGAGTTTTGTTTGGTGGAAGATTTTCCCTCAATAGTTCTTATGTTGCTTTCTTTTATATTATATGTAGGCCAATTGGCTAAACCATATTTTTATGCATATATTAATATATTTTCTTTGTGTCTGATTTATCGTTGTTCAAGGTTTTCAATTATTAGCTTCCGCATGACGCCCTGATTTATTTCGATCCAACACTTGTGATCTTGCTGAATAGATATTTTGTTCAAAAACATTGCTAATATTTTACATTTCGGTATAGTTTAATTATATATGGTAATTGATAGCGCAAAAGCTTTTTTAGTTTAATTTGTGATTGTAGGTAGGTTAGTTACGGGGTGGATCTTGTGCAATAGTTACGGGTTCGTCCGAAGCAGCATTAATTTAAATCATAATCATGTAATTTCATATAGAAAATAGATTCCAAACCTGTAAATCAAATCAGTTGTGGTGAAATTCCAAACTCCATCTCATAAAATTCTAATCTTGAATCCGACTATAACTAATTACCTGTCTGTTTACTTACCACACAATGCTTTTCATATTGGATTTACTAATAATTGTACCTAATCCTATTACTGATACTACTTTTTACACCTACCACATGTAGAAATTGAACTCTTATCCAAAAAGTAAAGCAAAAGATTGATTTTCATGAAGACTTCATATTATGAGTTGTTACTGCTTACATTACTGTTTCTTCGATGTTAATGGTTTCATCTTGAAGTTGAATGTATCAGGCCATATTGAAGATTACTTCTGGGAGATTCTGTCTCTACAAAATTTTACTTCTTTTTTGAGCTGATGAGAAATCTTCTTACTTAAGGTATGCAAACAAGTCAAAGGAAAATTTGGGTCCAGAATCACATCTACTTTTTTCATATGATCCCCTTTTTCTTGATACTTATCTATCTGCTACTGTGAAGTGAAAATAATTCTACATCTTTATTAGTAAGCATATGAGCATGTAGTTAATTTAGACAAAATAACTGTATCAATTAAAGTTTCGACGATTTACATCATGCTAAGAAACAGAGGTGTATATTTATTTGTTAAGTTTTGGCAAGAGTAAGAGTTGTATTCCATCAGCATTTAATATAGTTCGTAGAAATCAAAGACAATGGTAGAAATTTTTATTTAGGACATACAAAAAAATTACATTACAAACTTTTAACTTAAGGCGCGCTAGACTTCTTTCCCAGTTCCGATCGGCAATAGGGACAAGATAAATTTGTTAAAAGCCATCCCAAAATGTAGACTTCATGGTATACGTGGGAACAATGATTAATGCAACAAACCATCGAACCTGTCCAAAATTCTTCCCAACAAATCGAACACAAGTCTGATAAATTAGAATTCTCAAATGCGCTTCCTTCAAATCTCATCTTCTTGATCCCTACTTCTTTTTGTAAAACTTCATATTTCTTAATCCTTGATTCCAGCTCTTTTTGACTCTTTTCCCATGATTCATAATTATGCCTTTTGTCCATATTGTTGTACATCTCCATAAATTCTGTTTCAGATAGACGAGTAATTCTTTCAATATCCAAAATCATGTACCGGTCTTCGTTAGAAATCAAAGATGGAGGATTCTTCATGCTCCCAGCGAACTGCACTACTTTAGAAATCAACATGTCCTTATTTTCCAACGTGATAGTAGTCTCGCCATCTTTCCACTTAAGCTTGTGATCTAATGAGAATGGAACATTCATCAAAAATATAATTTTTGATACAATGCCGAAACCATTGTCCGATAAAATACTATCATACGGAATCCAAAAGTTGTATTCAGCTCTGTGATCTATGAGGTAGCAAGAAGAAATTGACTTTGAGGAACCCCGTTTTACGCGAACAATAACCTTAAGTGGGAAACCAGCAGCGTTACGGGATGTTTTGTTAACATCCAATTCACACATATTTGCTCTTACACGTGTATCGCTGTAGTGTGATTGTGAACATGAAACTTCAGTACCTTCCTTAACCTTAGAACTTGGTTCGTGGTTTAATGCTTGTATTGCAAGAAAATCGGCTAGAGTTAATAGTTTTGGCATAGTTGCTAAAATAGGCAAAGGCCAAATTTGTGCTTGAATTAGCTAAAGTAGAGTGAAGGATGTAAAAGATGAAGAAGTTGGTTTTATAAATTCACAGCAGACCATAGTCCAATGGAGACTGGGTTTTGAATCCTGAATGGAATTGGAATTTTTTTTATTTTTTTTTCAAATTCAGTATTTGCACTCTTTTTCTCCTAATTTGTTTTCCCAATCCTAAACAAAATTGTATTGAAAAGATTTTATTTTATGCTTCTAGTATATAGCTTAAAAATTAAAAGATAATAATAATAAACTTTCCAAGTCCCGCGTGTTCTTTTTTTCTTTTTGTGTTTTGATTTCAAACTATGACTTCAATTTGTCAAAGATTTCTTTGACCAGAACTTCTAGTATAGTATATTCCTAGCAATTGCAAGCTTGTCCTCGTGGTATTAACAGTTACACAAATTTTATATAAAGATGTTTACGGTTTTATCTTTAAATGACGCTATAATTAGAGTTATATGAGCTAAATACTTTGGTTTTATAGGCTAAATGTGATAAATTTCAAATATCTAACTATGAAAGAAGCAGAACTTGACTGATCTAAATTTTGGAAATTGCTAAGGAATGATATCTCTGTATTCCCAAAAAAAAGCTTGTTGTGGGCTGCTCTAGTTCCAAGTGAAGAAATTGCATGGTTTTCCCTTCAAATGGGTTGATCTTTAATTTTTGTATGTACCAATCAAACTTATGCCTCGCGGGGCATAAATTTTTTAAGGGTGTAAGATATAATTTGTGAAATATTATAATTTAAAATATAAACTTATAACCTGCAAAATTATTGTCAAGAGGGATAAAAATTAAAGATCAGCACAAAATAGGACATTAATTGCCAAGATATTGGGCCTGGGGTGTTCAAACAAGAAGAAAGTGACTAATGATTAGACTTTGATGCAGTTCCACGACTTTGATGCAATTCCACGCAATAACAAAAAGGGCCACCATTAGGGTATCAAGGCCAGTTTAATTTTTGTCAAAAATCTAATATCCTCAAGTTTTAGATTCGAACATTAGCTCAGTTAAAAAAAAATATCACAAGACACAGTTTCGTAATAAAATTAGGTCCATTCGGGCAAAAATTAAGTTTTAAGGCAAACCTCTACCTTAAGACCTAACTTTTGCTCAAAATTAGGTCTCAAGGCAAATCTCTGCCATAAGGCCTAATATTTGCCCAAAATTAGGCTTAGCCCTTAAGGCTTAACTTTTGCCGAATAGGCCTAATTTTGGGCAAATGTTAGGCCTTAAGGCAGAAGTATAGCGAAAGCCTTACCTTGCGATTTTTTTTTTTTAACTGAACGGGGTTCGAACCCATAACTTGGGGATATTTTCGGCACTTTTTTAAGCAAAGGGGAAAAATTAAAGACCAACAATTTGAGGGGTAAAAATTAAAGATCAGTGAGTTTGAAGGGCAATCCACACAAAAAAATGTTTCGAACAAACTTAGTTAAAAAAATAATTAAAAAAAATAATAACAGTCTTAGTTGCTTTGATGACATTTTCAAATGGGCCCGTTTCCCGTGGAAATAATAGAAGAAATTGTATAGGGAAAAATAGGGTGGGCATGGTATGGTAGATAACGACTACAATATCGAAATCGAAATTTTTATACCACGATTTTGGTATTATGGTATTTGGTTTTCGGTATGCATTTTAAAAAATTTTGATATTCGGTATGGTATTCGCTATTTACAAAGAAAATACCGAAATACCGGATACTATATCGAAGTATATAGTTACGTATAAAATTCATATATCTTAGTATTATAACACTAACAAATATATAAACTAGTGTTATTACAAAATTGATTGTTTAAACATTGGAAATTTGACTATCCCATCTTAATTTAAATGTCTTTTTTGTGTAATTTATTTAGAAAGGGGATTGATTGTACTTTCTTTTGAATATTTTTATGTATAAGGTGTTGGTACGATATAATTGAGACGTTTCTTGAATAGCCGAAGTCATAATTCTCAACGATATGAGCATATGTAAGTCGAAGTCAACAAACTATGGTACCAATTTACCGTACTGTAAAATACAGAAATCGAATTTAAAAATATCGAACCATACCTAATTAATTGGGTATGGTAATGGTATAGTATTTTTGAAAATCGAAAATTAAAATTACAGTACCGAAATTTCAAATACCGTACCATGCCCACCCCCAGGGAAAGGACATAAATGGCCAGTCGGGTGAAACTATGGACACCAGTGGCCTAAGAATCTTAAAAGACATTTTTAGCCTTTTCAAAATAATTCCATTTTCTAGCCCTTTTTTAACTAATTCCAGCATATGTATATAAATGTTATCCTTATTGTATATGTATAAAAAATATATCATACGTATAGAAACTGCACCATGATATGTAGCCCTGCAGTATGTGCAAATGTATCATTGTTGTATAATTTGTGTATAATAAACGTATAATCAACTTATACTCACAAACTATACACATATTATACAATCATTATATACATATTATACATGTTTTGGAGATATTTTTTGAAGAAACATAGTCACGCACAAGGTGCATAATGAAGCTCAAAATCTCATATCCAAATTTGAGTGCAGATGATATGCACAAGATCCTCTATCAAACCAAGTAATAATACAAAAATAATAGTATCAAAAGTGTAAAGTGAGGCAGAAGAATAAAGCCGAGTACCCTAAGTAGCGTAACCAGCAATGGTAACACCACCGGCAACGGCAACAATCTTCAGTTGCAAGTACAGGTAGGTTTGAACAAGTTATTAGATCTACTGGGAAACTAATAAGACAACCAGAGTAAAATAATGGAGTAGGACATTCTATTTGGAGGAAAAAGATGAATCCTTTAGTTTCTATTGGGCCGAAATATGGATGACTTGTAATTACGTTTTGTTAAAGGAAAAGAAATATGGATGACTTGTAATTACGTTTTGTTACTAAATATTTTCAAACCATCGACAAGTGGCTTGACATTTGGATGAGGTGGCGTCCACCTCGCCCTCTCCCTTTCTTTTCACCTTGAACACCTAAAATGGCCACTGTTTCATTTAGTAACAAAAATAGATCGGGCCATTTCTATTGGGAGCTTAGACACTTTTGCACCGCCGCGATCGGAGCAAACAAACCAACACTACCCGCGCCCTCTCTCTTCTACACCGCGCACAAAAGAACAACCGAACAACCGTGGATTAAGTGGCCAATGAAAGAATTGTGAAATCTCTCATTTAAATTGTAAAAATTTCAATTAAATTGTGCTAACTAGTCATTTTAATGCGAGTGTATAATGTTTCATGGGCAATGTATGTAAATGGATGGGAATGAATAGAATAAAAAGTCTAGAAATGTAAAAAGTTGAAAGTTGGGCTTTCGTGAAGGGACGTAAAGTGGAATGTGTAAATGAGGGTAAAATGGCATGCAAGGTTTCAACTTTGGTGTTAGGTTAAATCGACGAATGGACGGTAAAGTGAAATATCGTAAACCATAGGGAATCTTTGAAAGTTTAAGAGTTGCAGCAAGTGTTTAAAGACGACCACGAGGGGTCACTTTAGGAATACGGGACCGTAAACCTCATTGGACGACCACTTTGTTCACCGTCGATGGATTTCGATTCATTAAATAAAGGAAAGAGACTTATTTTATTCCGATTTACCCCTCTACTATTGAAATCTCTCTCACATTTATCCCCCAGTTATCAAGGATATTTCGATCAACAACATTAAATAAGTGAATTAAAGGAAATCATCAAAGATCATCAAGTCGAAATCAAATGGAGAAAAACTAGGGTTTTGCTCAAAGGGTATTCGCACCTTGTTCCTAAAACATCTAAGGTAAGATTAAAATTTATATGTTGTTTAAGGTATTTTGGAGTTGAAATACTTGGTCATTAAAGAGAATAGCAAAAATGGGTTATGAATGATGAATAGTGACGTTTTGAGACCTAGTTGGAATTGAATCATGAATGTTGTTGGGTTGTTCTAAATGTGTTATAAAACCAAAGCCAAACAACTTTAGACGAATGGACACAATTTCTGACAAATGGGTGAATTAGAAGCAAATTGAGTAACTTAAAAAGTGTGTAATGTGAATGACCCTAATGGCCATTGTTAATAAATGAATTTCTATCATTGGAAGAGTCGAACAAGCATAGAATAGTGCGAAAAAAAGGTATGTGAGCTAACCTTCTTTCAAATATGGGAAAATTCGCAACTACACCATAAACAACGATTGATATTCGAGCTCATAACCCATCTCTAATAACACGACGATTGTGCTACGCATTTTATATATATGAGTAAGCCCCTCTCTCTCTGTAACCATAATGATGATGATATACACCACAGAGTAAAAATGATGTTAAAGACAACCAAGTTATTATATTTTTCCCCTTTCTGAAGGGCTATGATAAGACCATCTTAAGGCCGGGTAGGAATATATGTATATGAATGTGTATAATATATGTATTTTACTACACCGAGTCAACTAATCAAAAAATTGTCTGACTTGTCATACCATTTTGACTTTGAGCCTTCTCGGATAACCCAAGCCTTGGTAGGGCCGTCTACATCATTTTAGCCTTGGTAGGGCCAGGTGGGGATAACACTCTTATTTTCAAAACTGGTTCGAGTATGTATGAAACAGGAACCTTGTCGGGTAATATATATATATATATATATATATATATGTATATGTATGAAACCTTTTTATGATTAATATGGATTCAAATTATGTACAAAGATTAAAAATAGCTAGGAAAGATCACCATGATGATGTTAATGCTTTATTTCAGAGTTCGCTTCTTTGTCTTCGATATTGATGTTGATTGAAAGATTTAAACTTTTGTTTTTTATCTAAAAGTATCTGATCATAGATTTGTCAAATGGATTTTAAGCTTTTGGTAATTCTTTTGTGACATAATTATGGGCATAGCGGGGTCTGGAGTTATGATAAACTCTTAGGCTCGTAGTCACGTGTATGTGGATAATGATAGTAGTGGCGTTATATTTTTGTATATCATTTCTTTGAGCCTCGTCGGATTAGTGAAAAAAAGATATAATTGACATGATATATGATGATTGTCGTCCAATAGGACTATTATGGTGTATGATTAGAATGGTGGATTATGGCTTGATGTTATGTAAAAGAAGGGGTGCCGGGTAGGGGAAAGGGAGATTTGGAGTCGAGGTGGACATGCCACCTCCTCCAAATGTCTTCCCACGTGGAATTCATTAATTGCCATTTTCAAAACTTTCAATGCAGGGGCAAATATTGTACTTTTACACAATGATGAAACCTTTTTTCTTAATCTTTCAAATTATTGTAAAGATTTAGGAAAGATTAGCAATGATGTTAATCTTTAGAGAGGCAAAAGACATTCTTTTATGTTATTGAAAGATTTAAACTTTTTATAAAACTTGTCTTTATTTCAAATGGATTAAATGGTTGTGACATTTTTGGGTTGGAGTTAGATAAATTCAGAGCTAAAATGATAGTAGTGGCGTTTATGGTAAATTTGGAGATGGATTAGTGAAAAAGATGATATAATTTTGGAGGAGATGGTGGTGTGTGGCTTGTCGTTGGAAATGGCTTTGTTTGTTTATAGAAGAAAGAAATGGAAAGGAGAGAGGGTTAACATACTATTTAAAATTGCTCCGATTATGGATCCTTAAGTAAGGTGACTAGGACTCCTTATCAGTCCACATAAGCGCCACCGTATATAAATAAATTTGTTTTTCCTTAAATCTTAGTATAAAAACCATATAAATTAAATTTTGTCATGTATTTTCTTTTTTTATATAAAAAAGAATACAATAGCTAATCTTCTTTTCCATCAAACCACCACCACTTCCCCTTATTTTTCTCCGCCATTGTCATCGCCATCCACCGTCGTCCACCGCCGCCGGTTAATTTACTAAAAATAACCCATTACTTTCCAACTTTCCATTGTTATCGCTGATTAATGGGTTTGGGTAAAAAAATTGGCAAGTAATGAGCTACTTTTAGCAAATTAATCGTATGAAAGGTGAAAAAGCAAGGCAAATATTGGATAGTAAAGGGATTCCCACTGTTGAAGTTGATTTGCATGCTAATAAAGGGGTCTTTCGTGCTTCTGTTCCAAGTGATGTTGCTTCTGGAATGTATGTTTTGCTTATATTTTGTCGTAGTCATGAATTTCAAGTTTCACTGTCATCGCCGGTTAATGAGTTTGGGTAAAAAATTTGGAAAGTAAAGAGTTACTTTTAGCAAATTAAGCGGCGACGGTGGAGGGCGATGGGTGGACGGCGATGACGATGGCGGAGAAGAAAAGGGGGAGTGGTGGTTTGATGGAAAAAAGATTAGATATTGTATTTTTTTTTTCATAAAAAAAAGAAAATACATGACAAAATTTAAGCGATATGATTTTTACACTAAGATTTAAAAGAAAAACAAATTTATTTATACACGTGGCGTCTATGTGGATTGATAAGGAGTCCTAGTCATACTTCCATCCATAATAAGGCAATTTTAACAAGTATGTTAACGGGAGGGGCAAATTTGACCCCTAACTGTAACGGAGGGCAAATTTAATTTATAAACTATACTTGGAGGATAAATTTGACCCTTTTCCCTTTTGGATTTAATGGCCATTTCGGGTCATTTGCTTAAGTTGGGCCTTTTGGGCCTTTTTTTTTTTTTTTTTTTTTTGCTGGTGGAGACACCGTGTCTTTTTCCCAACTCTATATGCCTTTCAAATGGATTGGTTTTAAACTTTTGTCCTTCAAATAGGTTGGTATTTCTTCCCCTTAGCAATCAAACTTATGCCTAGGGAGAAATAAGTTTTTTAAGGAAAAAAGTCATGTGAGGCATGACTTGTGTGATATTATGATGCGAAAATATAAATTTATGTCTCGCGAAAAAGTTATTTGTCATGAGGCCAAATATTAAAGACCAAACACAAGATAGGGACAAAACTTCACATGACCCGAAATAATAATGTTCTGAGAGTCAAACTCCTTTTAGCAAAGCCCAACTCCTTTCAGCAAAGCCCAAGTTAAAGAAAATTTGTTCAATAAAAGCTCATTTGACTCTTGAGATTCGAAGGATACGACATAAATTATAACACTGGAAGTAATTAGAAAATTAAGAAAAGTTTAACCAAATCTTAACATGTTCAACTAGCCGGCAAAAATGAATTTCACTAGCCTAGCCGTAAAAATGTGTAACCATCATTGGTGTATACTCAATAAATAATAAGTGATAGTACACTACATACTGACTAAACTTTTTTCTAAATAAAACTCTTTATATTTTATTTTGGACTGTATTGGATCGATATTTAGTATAAAATTCTCAAATTTAATTAAGCACCGCTGGAATCAAGAAAAAGCTATATGCCCTCCAGTCCCATATTAAGTGACGTTTTTACATTTTTATTATGATCAAATTAAGTGATGTTTAATACAATCAAGAAGGTATTAATTGCATTTTTCCTAATTTATGTTTAACTAATTAAGTTATTTGTTAAGTTTTGACAAGGGCAGTATTCACTTGAGAACAAAATTAAGTAAATAAGATGGATGATCAAACACTTCAACATGATATCAAGTCACTATAGGTCCTGGAATCTAATCTCACCGTCACCTATTATCAAAAAAATTTTTCACGTGCTTGGCCATTATAAAAAAAAACAAAAACAAAGAATCACGCACATACATGAAGGGTGTGTTGAGAATATAATTAAATAAATAAAGTGTGATTTCATTTAATAGCTTAAACTTTACATGGGGATGATCACACACTTCAACATCTTCAATCAGCATTTTATGTAATTCATACAATTGTAGAAATTTGTTATTTAAGACTTACAACAAATATGCATCGCTAATTTTTAACCTAAGGCGTATTAGAGTTTCTTTCCCAGCTCGGATCGGCAACAAGGACAAGATCGATTTGTTAAAAGCCATTCTAAAATGCAGACTTCATGGTAGACGTGGAAACAATGATTAATGCAAGAAACCATTGAACCTGTCAAAAAAATTTCCATACAAATCGAACACATATCCGATAAATTAGAACCTTCAAATGCGCTTGCTTCAAATCTGATCTTCTTGATTCCTACTTCTTTCTGTAGAGCTTCAAACTTCGCTATCCTTGACTCCAGCTCTCTTTGAGCCCTTTCCCATGACTCAAAATTATACTCTTCATGTCTCTTAATATTGTAATACATCTTCCAAAATTCTCTTTGAGCTAGATAAGTTTCTTCTGTAATGTCCAAAATCATGAACCCGTCTTCATTAGAATCCTTCATGCTCCTAGCGAACTCTGCTACTTTATAAATCAATGCGTCTTTATTTTTCAACGTGACATTGGGCTCAACATTTCTCCACTTTATTTTGTGATCTAAAGAGAAAGGAACGTTCATCAAAAAGATAATTTTTGATATAATGTCGAGACCATTGTCTGATATAATACTATTATAAGAAATCCAAAAGGTGTATATAGCTTTGTGATCTATGACGTAGGAAGAACAAGTTCTTTCTGAGGAGCGGCGCTTTACACGAACAATAACCTTAAGTGGGAAACCGGAAGTTTTGTTAACATCCAATTCGCACATATTTGCTCTTAAAAATGTACCGCCACCGTGTGATTTTGAACATTCAACACGCACATGAGTACCTTCCTTGAACCTGGATCTTCCTTCTTTATTTGATGCTCGAATTGCATCCAATTCGGCTAGAGTTAATATTTTTGGCATAGTTGCTAAAATAGGCAGAAGGCAAATTGGTGCTTGAATTTTTTGCTAGAAAAGAGTGAATGGTGTAAAAGAGGGAGCTATTGTTTTTATAATTCACAGGAAATCATAGTCCAATGGGGACTGGATTTTGAATCCTAAATTGAATTGGATTTTTTTTTTCTTTTCGAATTCAATATTTGTGCTTCTTTTTTTTTTTCTCCTAAATTTTTTAATGTTTCCGCGGTTTCTTTTCCGAATCCTAACAAAATTGTATTTAAGAAATTTTCTTCTAGAATAATACTTTAAAAAAAAAAAAAAAAAAACTCCAAATTCCGCCTGGTTCTTTTTTTATTTTGCTTTAACCTTAACTTTGTCAAAGCTCTCTTTGACCAGAACTTCTAGTACTTATATTTGTTTCTATCAATTGCAGTAGTGTCCTACTTTTGGTGTTAGCAATCACACAAATTTAAAAAGATCTTTACTGTTTTATCTTTAAATGACGATTTAATTAGAGTTATATTAGCTAAATATTCTACATCTTTAGTAGCAAGCATACATGACGAGAGTAGTATTCAATCAGCATTCAATATAGTTGATACAATAGTAAAAATTTCTATTTAGGAGTTAGGACAACAAAAAATTTCCATCACTAACTTAAGTACTTAACCTAAGGCTAGACAATTTCTTTCCCAATTTGGACCGGCAATAGGGACAAGAGCGATTTGTTAAAAGCCATCACAAAATGCAAACTTCATGGTAGATGTGGGAACAATGATGAATGCAAGAAACAAGTGAACTTGTCGAAAATTCTTCCCAACAAATTGAACACATATCCGATAAATTAGAGCGCTCCAATGTACTTGCTTCAAATGTCATTTTCTTTATTCTGACTTCTTTCTGTAGAGCTTCAAATTTCATAATCCTTGACTCTAGCTCTCTTTGAGTCTTTTCCCATGACTATAACTATACTTTTCGTTCATATTGTTATACATCTCCATAATTTACGTTTCGGGTAGACGAGTAGTTTTTCTAATATCCAAATCCATGTACCCCTCCTCATTAGAAATCGAAGATGCACGATCCTTCATGCTCCTAGCAAATTCCAATATTTTAGAAATAAACACTTCCCTATTTTCCAAGGTCTCAACATCTTTCCACTTTAGCTCGTGATCATCTAAAGAGAACGGGACATTCATCAAAAATATTATTTTTGATATAATATTATTTTTGATATAACATCGAGACGATCGTCGGATACAATACTATCATAAGAAATCCAAAAGGTGTATACAACTTTGTGATCTATAACATAGTAAGAAGAAGTTACTTTTGAGTAACCCAGTTCTGCTTTTAAATGGTCTTGTTGCCTGTTGGAGATAATAATGATCCCAGACGCAATTTTTTTTTAGCAAAGCCCAAGATAAAGAAATTTTGTGACTCACGAAATTTGAACAATATCCACATAAATGGAAACAAAGAGCGTAAACAGGGAATTAGGAGAAGTTTAGGAATCTTATCATTTCAATCAGCCGGCTAAAACGAGTTTCACCAGACTAGCCTTAACAATTTGTAGCTATCATTGGTTTATGCTCAATGTATAGCAAGTATCTATACACAAATCATATAGTGATTACGGATTATACACTACATACTGGTTAAATTTGTTAAGAAATAAAGCTATTGATATTTTGTTGTGGACTTTTCACTAGGTATGTTGTTGTTATTGTTGTATACTTCGTTGTGGACTTTATTAAACTGTTGCATAGTATAAAATTTCTGATTTAATTAAGCACCAGCAGAATCAAGAAAAAGCTATACTCCCTTAAGTTCATATTAAGTGGTCTTTTTACCTTTTTTATTCTGGTTAGAAATAAGTGGCGTTTCACATAATCAAGAAGGTATTAATTTGCACGATTGCCCTTCAAAGGCATTGGTCTTTAATTTTTGCCATTCGCTTAAAAAGGTGGCCGAAAATACCCCGAGGTTCTGGGTTCGAACTCTCGCTCAGTCAAAAAATAAAATAAATTCGCAAGGCATAAGTTCATATGAAACCATGCCTATTCGTTATGTAGTTACATAGAAACTATGCCGGACACGGCTAAGGTTTCTATGAAACTACATAGAACCTATGGCTATAGGCATAGTTGCGAAATTAAGGCAGAACTTCATTTCCACGAATTTTTGTCGGACAAGCCATAAGTTCTATGTAACTTCGCCCGAATAGGCATAGGTTCATAGAAACCTATGCCCTTCCACAGACCTTTGCCGGACAAGGCATTGATTCTATGTAACTTCGCCCAAATAGGCATAGGTTATAAGTTCATATGAAATTATTATTTTTTACTCTGCTGGGGATCAAACCCATAATCTCTGGTACGAAAGGGGTACTTTAGCCAATAAATTTCATTAAATGAGAAGTAGGGGCAAATATTAAAGACCAGCAAATTGAGGGGCAAATATTAAAGACCAGTCCGTATGATGAAGGGCAATCCATGCAATTTTTTGGTTGTTTTCTTCTAAATTTATCCTTGTTATAAGTGAATTTTTATGTAACCAAGAAATTATATTAAGTAGGCACTATTAAATTAAGTGTAAGTCAATAAAAACGCATTCTACTTTTTAGGAGTGAGTATATTAAGAATGTGCCCAAAATAAAAATAACTATTATATGGAACTGCAGGAAGTATCATTTAATTATGTAATAGCATTCCACTAAATATTACATGTATCGAAAGAACATGAATCTCTTTTGCATTTTGTTATTCATGAAAGAATATGACCAGCTTCAAGTAGAATAGGTGTAAGTTCAAATTTAAACAAAGTATAATAACTTCCCTCACTTTTCAATTTTTTTCTTTTCCACCGTTCTAAATAATTAATGATGAGCACATGCCAATAAAGTACATTAAAGTGATACCATGGTCAAAAAGGACTGGGGTACTATTGTTTTGTTCTACAAATAAGTGCCAGTTGGCAATAGGTGATAAAGCTATTTTGTTCTATGGATTTAAAAAAAAAAAACTTAGGACTTTGCATTTATTGCAACTAAATTATGGATATTTCATTTCTTTAAATTGAACGTATATTGTGCCCAAAGCCGGCGTTGAATTTTCTCTTGTATCCTTCGTAGCTCCTAGTCTGAGAAAATGATAAGACGGTCCCCAATATTCGGGGTAAATTCAAAGTGGCCATTTAAATATATTTCAAACTTCAAAGACATTTTGGTTGTTTAAATTTATCAAAAGTATATAACATTTTTATCTTTGTCAAACATTTAACAAATTTTAGTGTCAAATTTAATAGGTATTGTAAGGAATTAAAAACCTAGGAAAGTCCCATCGTTTCAAAGCTGCGGCACAGAAAAATTAAATAGATTAAGAAAAGTAGAATCAAAATCACAAAAAGCCTCATTAGACTTCATATATGGGCTAAAAAATGGCTTAGACTGGAAAAACTTCACCTCCAATGTGAGTTTATTATTAACTATTTTTTTTTGAAATGTTTCCGCTAAATCTAATAAATAAAGTTTGTTAAATATTCATTAATGATCAAAAGTGCTCAAATTCAACAAACTTAAAGGATCGAAACTCTTAAAGAATACATTTTAAACCTACTTTAAACATAAACGATCATTTTAATCGTCTTCTCATCCTAGTCTTCATAGAATACGCCAGCGAACAATTCGAGAAATATTGCCATTTTCATTCTAAGTCAAAAGTGTCGCATACTTTTGAGGAGAAGAATATCTCTTTTATTCTTCTTGTTTAACGAGCAAAGTCAATTTTTGTTATTTTATACTACGATTGATTTTGATTCCATCTTTTAAAACTCTCTGATTATTTTATTGGTTTATTCTAGTCAAATGAACCTTTTGGTTTATTCTAGTCAAATGAACCTTTTACTTTAATATATACTATACTCACTCCGGTTCAAAATAATTAAGAATTTAGCCTCTAAAAGTTGGTCTAAAATAATTGAGGTTTTAATCTATCAAGAAGGTATTTTTTTTAGAGTTGCTAAATTGTCACACGAATTTGACCCAAATTTGGCCATACTTATGTAAAAAGCACCATAACAGCTATTTTACAATTTTAAATTAAGATAAACTTGGAGAAGAAAAGATAGAAATGACATTAAGTAAGCAGAAATTAATAAATTTGACCTAAATAGTCATATGAATTTACCTCATTTGGGTCATTGTGGCCAAAATAGTGTGGCAAAAAGACCTTATTCTTTTTTTTTTTTCAAATTTACCCTTGATACATTCTTAGTTCAATGAGCAAATTTAATGCTTGTTATAGTTTCAAAGCCCAATTAATTAAGTATAGTTTGATCAATACACCTCTTAATTTTTAGAAATAAGTGAATTTTTTAATCCATATGCTCAAGTTTAAAACCTCAATTATTTTAGACGGAGGGATTACAAAGGAATACTTATCAGTTATGATCTCGTCTTTGGGACGCAATTGCATTCTAATACGGTATACTGATAGTGGTGTTAAGAGAATATTAATCCTTCAATTTTTTTTAATGCTCCAATTTTGTACTTTATACTCCATTTGGTCCATTTTACATGATAGAGAAATCAATTTATCTTTTACCATTTCGCATCTATTCTTAATTATAAAATTTTGTAATTTGTATATAGTTTTAAAACATAATATTGTATGTAGGTTTAAATTTAAAAGACTTAACTAAAACAGAGATAATAGAATAAACAGATCCAACAAGGTAATAATTGCTAGTTGGGGATAATAACAATAATAATATATATTATTAATTTATTTTACTTTTACATTTATTTAATATGATGAAGAACCGAACATGAGTCAAACTTAAACGGAGAAGTAAAGACTCATACGCCGATTCTAACTTATTTGGGAATGTGACATATTCATTATTATTATTATTATAAAACTTTATTATAAAAGGTTAAAAAAAAATTGAATTAAGACGTGCCTTTAAGGGTCCAGTCTAATATTTGAACCAACCCCTTACGTCCACGGTACAGGGCAAATGTCTAATGACAAGAAAATAGACTAGAAGATATATGGTGGCCGACATGCCTTTATTAATTAGACATTTGTCACCTTTTGATACTTGATTAAAGGAAAGAAGATATTTTTGTGTGAATTAGAGAAAGCTCCAAGTTTCATTGACTTCACAAAATTATCAAATAAATCTATAGCCTATGGGCTATATCTTACTCCCTCCGTCCCAAAAAAAAATCGCCTTATTTTTTTATTGCCTTATTACAAATGAATTGACATATTTTTTAAATTTAAAAATAATTAATTTTATAAGATAATAAATATTTTAGATTACGCATTTTAAAAATCTTTCTTAATTATCATGTCAAGCTATAAGTAATTTTTTGGGACGGAGGGATTATCTTACTAGGGCACATTACAGATTCCGTTTTATTAATATTTTATAAAGCAGAGATGAATGAAAATTGAGTAAGATTGCAATCTCCAAATTTCACAATCTCCTCTGCATCTTCTCGCATTTACAATAATCAATTATTAGTCAAAACACATCTTGACCTCTATACTTTCCTCTATCATGGCAAATCTCCTCTTCCTCCTCTTCATCATCATCAGTTTAACTACTGCTCTACTTTCTTCTTCCCTTGAACACCATTCCCACTTCATCAAACATAGTCTTCACCACAACACTTCTTCAAAGAAATACTCAGAAATAACTCGTCCATTACCCTTCGCTAACCTCACTGCTTCATGCACTCTTCCTATCCTCAAACACCGCTTCAAAAATACGATCGGTCTTCCACCTGTCTCCGTCCCTTATGCTCCTCCAGCGAATTGCTCGTGGACACATGTGGTTCTCCAATTCAACGCTTCTTGCAAAGGATTACAGTATGACCGAATAGCTGCTGTTTGGCTTGACGGTACTGAGCTCTTCCGTACCAGCACCGTCGAGCCTACTGAAAACGGTGTTTTCTGGACCGTTACTAAGGATGTTACCAGGTATTCGTCCGTACTCATTAAGGAGAATATTTCTCTTTCTGTTATGCTGGAAAATTCGGTCAACCAAGTTTATACAGGTGTTTATCATGTTAATGTTACTTTCTTGTACTATGATGTTGAGAACATGAATAATGTTCCATTATCAAGTAGTACTAATCAGAAAGTGAGACTGGTTGATGATGTGTTCGTGGATAATCCCACAAAACCAGCAGATTTGATAATTCCAATTTCGGATAATGGAGGTAAAGGATTTTGGTTCCGAATTCAAAGCGATTCGGAGTTGCACGGGAAGAGTGTTATCATACCAAAGAACACGTACAAAGCTGTGATGGAAATCTACGTATCATCTCACAGGTACGATGAGTTTTGGTACTCAAATCCGCCAGATTCTTACATACGGATAAATAATTTGACTAGCCAGAGAGGCCACGGAGCGTACAGGGAAGTTTTGTTGAATATAGACATGAATTTGGTAGGATCAGTGGTTCCATTCCCTGTTATTTTACCAGGTGGAATTAATCCTCGGTACTGGGATCCAATTGTTTCAATTGGGGCCTTTGATTTTCCTTCTTACGATATCGAATTAACTCCATTTTTGGGCCTTTTACTTGACGGTGAATCCCATTTTCTGCGCCTTAGGGTGTTGGATAGCCTCCCTTATTGGCTTGCGGATGCGAATTTGCACCTATGGGTAGATAAAAAATGTACAGGTGATTGTGAAGTGCAGGCTAAAGTTATTGATTACAAAACTCCAGAGTTCGAGATGGAGCGATCTTCAGACTTTGAGGGGCTGGATGGATCATATGAGATCGAGATGAAGAGGAGAGCAAGTATTCCGGGTGGGTGAATTCATCAGCAGGCAATTTGACAACTACAGTTTCGCGAGAAATTAAGTTCAAGAACAAGATAAAGTTTCATGACAAGGGAAATGAAAAAAAGGTAAAGCAGAAAGTGAAAGAAGAGATTGAAGTTAAAGTAGAGTCTGAAACGGGTACTGAGATTTCTCAGACCAAAGTGAAGAGGAAGTTCCCGCTAACTATAACCACAAAGACTAAGTCATCAAGAGAGGATGATACAAATTTGATGAGTTCTGAATTAGAACATGAATGGAAAGAGAAGAAGAAGTGGAGTGTTGGAGATTCAAATTCTTTTTCAAGCAGTTTGAAAAATGAGCAAAAATGTGAAGGGTGGATGGTTGTTCAAGATCACATTGTTCTACAAAGTGGAGCAACCACTGAACAGAGTTATTCTTATAAGGGTGAAACTAGTAGCTATTCTCGGGAAATTGCAGCTACAAATGGCAAGCTTATGAATGACGATGCAAACTACTTGAAGTTTGCTTCACTTTCTGATATGTAACACCTTTTTGAAGTGAAGGGCAGCCCCGGAGCATACAGTATCCCGCATTAGCAGAACTCAAGGAAGGGCTGCATTTCAAGGGGTGTGATGTAGATAGTCAATCCTAATGCAATAATGGTTGCTTTCACGATTTCGAACCCGCGACCTGCTCACAGAGACAACTTTATTGTTTCTCAGCCCTTTTGTAACACCTTTTTAAAGTATCCTTGTTAAATAATGCTCCCTTCTCCCAACTCTTTTTAGTTCTACAAGGATATCTGTGTATTGTGTGGCATTAGAGCAGATTTGATATTAGGAAAAATACATAGTTTGGTCCTAAACTTGAGGCGAGTGAACAATAAATTTTTTGTATCTAAAGTTTTATATGGATGCCACATGTCTAGTTTCCTTCATTTCCTTGTTTTAAATCATCTTCTTTTATCCTCTCCATCTTCACCATGCCTCCGCCGGTGCTCCGCCCCTATCCTCCATTGCTGCCGTCCAACCACCTTCCTCCACCAGTTTTTCACTATAAATTTCCTGCATTTCCACCGATGATACGCCATCTCAAATTTGAAGAAAATATAAGAATTTGTTATATCTTGAAATGCAAATTTGAAAGAACAAATAGGTTGAGGCATTTCAACAATACTTGATAAACAAGTGACTACACACGTTAATTAAGTAGTATTATTTAAAGTGTATAAAAATGAAGGTACTAATAGTTCTATTAAAAGTTACATCCAATGAGATAACCACAAATATTTCTTGATATATGTTATAAAGAAAATTCTATACAAAGTTCTAAAAAAATTATATATTTAGACATCTATTTGGTTCAGTTTTTTATTACTCAATATTAAATCAAACCAAAACAAGCCTAGTCAGTTTGTTTTTATCGGTTTGGTTAGAAGTAAGGGGCTTTTGTTGTAACAAAGCTCAATGACACTTACAGTCTTTCATATAATGAAAGAGACCTGCTACACCCAATATATAGAGAAAAGCTGGCAAGGTAGTTAAATCGAGAATGGAACCAAATTCATCTAAAATTTAACCTTTCTAAAGTCTCAACTGTTGTCACTATATAGGCTATAGTCCAATGGTAACACTACCTCCTTTGCTTGACTTATACTCCCTCCGTCCCATAATAAGTGTCACCTTAGCCAAATTTTTTTGTCTCATAATAAGTGTCACCTTAGGAAATCAATGCATATATTGATAAGTTTTTTTCAACTTTGCCCTTAGACAAAAACTGACAAATTTATGTATTCAAGACAAAGCCCATAGAAACTTAGTGTTATTGGCCTTAAATCATTTTTTTAAATTTTTTTTATTAATTAATTGTTAATTGTTTGTTAGGTAATTGTTTATTTGTTAATTTTTTATTAATTAATTCTTAATTCTTTGATAACTAACTGTTTATTTGTTGATTATTTATTTAGTATTTCTTAATTGTCCTGATTAGCTAATTGTTTATTTGTTAATTATTTATTAATTAGTTATTAAATATTTGTTAATAGTTTCATTCATTAATTGTTTATTTGTTAATTATTTGCTAGCTAATTGTTAGTTGTATGATAATGAATTGTTAATCTTTATATTTTTATTAATGAAATATTTGTTAATTTAGGATTGAACATCCTTAGTTAAACCTGAACATCTTTAGGATTATATTTGTTAGTTAATTGTATTTAATCCTTAGGTTAGGTTTGAACATCCTTAGTTTAAGATTTAAAATAGCATTAATATAATATTAGTTAGTTAATTGTAGTTATTTAATTAGGATTGAACATCCTTAGTATAATTTTTCGATAAAAGATTACATAATAAATATTATATGTTAATGATTAATTAAAAATGCGTAAAACAGATACGACACCTCCATGGATCCCGCCCCTTTCATCCGGGGCCCTTCGAGCCACAGGTGCTTCATCTACAACAGCAGCATAGGTCCCTGCTAGTATGGGATTCGAATGTAGATCCCACTCGCTTGGTCCGTCCCAGGTTTATGGAATAAGCATGGGATATTTTAGCAGCTCGACCCCCACATCCTTGTGTCTTAGAGATACTATATCAAGGCGGTATCTACCGTTGCGTCGCTGTTGGTCGCGTACAGCATGACAGGGCTCTTGTGCGGCCATGATTAAGTGATGGCGATCGGAGACCCATACATTTCACCTCGGCTCTGATGAGGCCACCATCACCCTTCAGGACGTGGAAGTCATTTATGGTCTCCAGGTAGATGGACGCACTTTGTATATTGAGGAGCCTCAGCAGATGCCGTCGTATCGGCAGGAGTTGACTAGGCTCACTGCTTTCGCGCCGCAGCCGCGTGATATATGGGGACAGAGTCGACTGTCGATGCATTCCCTCTTCACTCACTTGCGCCTCGTAGGCATGGAGCATCTGATTACAGAGGACACACCTCGGGTTGATGTTGACCGACGTGCTCGTCTATACCTTCTCGTCATATTCGGGGGCATCCTGTTCCCGAACACATCGGGTTCCCATGTGAGCTTGAGGTATTTGCCTTTTTCGCGCATCCGGGCTAGCTGGGATGTTACGCCTGGAGCGCCGCTCGTTCGGCTTTCATGTATCGAGGACTTCGTCGATCGTCTACGCGCGCGCGAGGACCGATGTCGCCGCATTTTCGCCCCGCTCCTCCGTGTACTATATTTAAGTGTGTGTAATTTTATTCTAAATATAGCTTTTTGAAACGACGACTAATAAAATATTTTTTTAATGACCCGTTTAGATATGGGTATGGACTAGGATGAGACCTTTTCTGCCCATAGCTGCTGCCCCTCCGCTCGACTATATTGTTGAGGTGATGCCAAACGCGCTGAGATAGACGAGAGGAGGCGTTATCCGAGATGTGGATACGCACCACTGCTGGATCATATGATGCCGGACACGGTAAATTTTCTTGATTTAACATTAGTATGTTTTTTTTTTTTTTTTTTTTTTTTTTTTTTTACTATTTTAGTCTTTTATTGTTAACTTATTCAATTATTTTTACAGGCTTTTATATGGATGCCATATGATTAGATTTTGGATCAATTGCATTGTCGTTTAGGTCAGAAAATGCGAGCTCCCGTTCCCCTAAGGGTGTACTTATACCATTATCCGTCTATATTCTGTTTTATGTCCCTATTTTCCATCTTAAATTCATCCGATCCCTTTTTCCAATTCACTCGGTACTGTACCATATCCATGTCTTTTCCTTATAATCTATAACTTTGATTATCCACGTACGAAACCTTAACAAAATCACGAAGCGACGAGAACCTTTCTATATATAGTATAAAATCTCATCTGATAATCTGTACTCGAGTAATGCAACAATGTAGCAACTCATCCAAGGCCACATTCCACTTACTCCAATCAATAATTAATTAGTACTTGTAGTCGTTCCAAATTCTTAATTAGATAGCACCCATATCCTGATGATGTTGTCCAAAGTTCTCTTATAATATTATCTTTATCCCAACCTATATCATCGTTTCCTTAATAAATTTACAATACATTATTTTTTTTCCCTCGAAGTTTCCACCTCTTTGTCCTTTAAGGATTCCACTATTTCCAAGCGTGAAGTTGTGTACACGCGATCTCTTTATGCCTTATGCCCTTTACCTCAGGTGCGTCGCACCGACTTCTAACTTACTCAAAATCATATCAAGTTCATCTTAATGATAGTCTTATCTTATCACCTTGTCGTCGTACTTGGGGGTGGGGCGTTCGGTTTTTCGGTTCGGTTTTTTCAAAGTTCGGTTCGGTTTTTCTGTTTGATTTTTGAAAGTGGACACGAACACCGCACCGAATTAGTTCGGTTCGGTTCGGGTTTTTGAAGTTCGGTTCGGTTCGGTTTCGGTTTTTTAATTCGGTTTTTTTTAGCAATTACACATCTTTCCATTTATTTCCATTTTTCCTTCTTGATTGCTTCGAGTTACTTAGAGGTTTACGCTAGACTAAATGTTTGAAGGTTTGATGACTTTAGAATCCAACCATAGTGATCATCCACACATACAAGATAATATCTTCTATATACAAAATATAATGTATTATATAACGTATAATAAAATCATACAACGTATATAAAATTTTATATAGTGTATAATCAAATTATGTGAGTTATATCTAATTTATTATAATAGGTGAAATAAATTATATGAATATTATTCTATGTATAACATTTTTATTATACTATATATAATAAAAATCAACACTAAAATTATTAGTATACTTGTATTCAATATCCCGTAGTGTTAAATGAAACCGAGATTTTATTTTTATGGAACAATGAAAGAAGTTGAGAATAAGGAGGAAGTAGAAAAGGTAAGAAAAAAACGTTGGAAAAAAATCTTGCGAGAATAAGGAGGAAGTATGAAATTGTATAAAACGCTTATACTATGAACAACAAATAGGTATTGGAGTTATTCACGTCGAAGGGTTTCCTTATATATAGCAATTTGATTTACTATAAAACATTTAACTTGTCATGTAATGTTTAATAACATTTAGTTGCTAAGAGTATGTAAATATTATAATATTATCGTCTACTTATGTTTTTTTCCCAAAAAAAAATTGTATTCATGTAGTAAATTTTCAAAAAAAAAATTAAATTCGGTTTAACCGAAAAACCGGTGAACCGGAACCGAACACCGAACCGAACACCGAAATTTTTATTAAAAAAAACCGAAAACCGAACCGAAATACCGAAAAACCGAAACCGAAAAACCGAATTAATTCGGTTCGGTCCGGTTTTTCGGTTATCGGTGTTTATGCCCACCCCTACTCGTACTACACCTTTAGGTTCATAACTATATATTTCCCTTTCGTTCTATACTCGTACTCAATTAATTACATCTATCTTGGGTGCTTCCTTTAGAATTCCCTTACCATTTCTCCAATCTATGTCCATCCTTCTTTTCTGCGCACGAGGAATCTTATGCTACCTCTGTATCCTTCAGAAAACATTACTTCTGCATAATCCCTTTCTCATTTTCAAAACGTATTCTGTTCATCCATGTTTGTTCTTATCATACTAGTCATTTTCTAGCACTCATTCTACCTCGTTTCTCATCCTTTCTGTAGTTTGGTCTTTCACCATTCCGTCACTTATATCACTCGTGTTCTTGGCTATACACGTCATAACCTATTACTGCACTGTTATCTTGCTTTCTTCTTATTTCCTTTTTTCAATTACTCTTTCTTTTCTTGTGCTCGCTATCATTTCCGTTATCGTGTAACCTTTATTCTAAACTTTCCCTACAGAACTTGATAAGTCTTTCTTATTCGTTCTATAGCTCGCTTTTCCGTTTCACACTTACCTTTATATTCTAGTCACATAGATCACGTCATATCTTTGGCCACTTCCTCACTAGGCTTTACTTATTTTCATAACAATCCTCATTATATTCACATTATATCCTGTTCGTATTCGATCCCATAGTGTAACACTTCTTAACCTTATTCACGATTCTTATTATGGGTTAATTACACCCTGTGGAGTAAGCATACTTAACCTTTTACCCTTCCTAGTCAATCTTATCCTTAATACCTCACAAGCTGTCTTATCAATACATTCATATTCGTCACAATCCTTCCTCCTCTGTACTCTTGTCTCAATCATACTATTACTTCTTTTAATTAAAAACTCGTCATAATTTATCCCTGCTTATCAATTCAGTCGGTACCTTAATATAACACTCTATCAAGATTTGCTAGCCTTTTCTAAATCATCTCTTAGTACCACAAGCCTTTTCCAAATTCTTTTTACCATATCGATATAGACCTCACAAAAAGCATGCAGTACGTTGTCATCGTAATCATATGTAAACAAAGAAGCGTAGATGGCATCGTAAACTTTGACACACTCCAAGACTTCCTTATAGTGAGGAAGCACATCTTCCATCCACTCCCAGTAGCCGGGAGTGTAGCAAACTTTGCCGAAACCAGAAGGCGGGACACTCCAGTTGCTGAAACATCCATTGGGATGAGAAGATTCGGTGGGCGCGACTTCTCGAATGGTGCGGACTTCAACGAGAGGGACGTCCATAACGTTGGCCTTGCCTGAGAAGTTGCTCATGACGTCTTGGTCTCCTTTTTAGACCATTCAGCAAGATGAAGCGTAGAAAGATCTCCGTCAAGTGAGAAGGCACCGATCACTGGAGGTTGAACCTCCAAGGCAAGGACTTTGGCGTTCGAATTTCGTTTGTCGCTCACTATATCTAGATGAGGACGTGGCGTATCGCGGTCACGAAAGTGCATCATCTTTGTTTAAAGTTAAAGTCGAACAAATGCGCCCAAAGACCTGCAAAAGAAATTAAAAAGGGACAGGTAAGTTTCGTAGAGCATGTCCAAAGCCGAGAAAGCAAAATCAGATTTTGTTGCTGATTAAAAAAAATATATACTTGAGCCAATATAGAAGCAATTTGATTGTGGTTTTCGTATATGATGTAGCTCTATGAATCTTCTTTCCGACGCCGCAAACCGTTCGTGATTGCGATGTTCCTAAGTCAAGATATAAATTTTTTTCGTCAGGACACGCAAGACTAACAAAACCAGCGAATCAGAATTCAAGGTCTGATTCTCGTTCAATATCTGAGCAAATATAGAAATAATTTGGTCGCGGTTTCCGCGTGCGATGTAGCTCTACGAGTCTAGTTTCCGGAACATCAAGCGGATCATGATTTCGACGTTCCTACATCGAGATATGAATTTTCTACCACAGACATGTAGGGCTGTGAAGAAAGTGACGAAAATTTATATTGAAAGAAAAATTACCTGATAGAGATGGGTTCAAACCAGATCGAGGGTGCTACAAATTGATGCTCAATAACCGTGAGAATATGGTTATTTATAGATGTCAAAGGTTGATTCCTACGTGGACTACACAAAGAAATCCTTGTTCTAGTTGGAAGCAAATTATGGAAAGTTTAGGAGTATATGTGGCGGTTAAGTTTATATATGTGGAAAGTGACTACTTTGCAGGTAAAACGTGAGGGTAACTTGTGCAGTGCTAGCAACCTCGCATAATTTAATGCATATCAAATTCAAGGGTTGTATATTTCCCAGGGTGCAGCAAATAACGACTAAGGAAAAGGAAAAGGATGTTTCTTTATTGCTATATATTTTTTGTACGTATGGAAAGGTTTTGTATATGGAAAATTATGTATGGAAAGCCACTGATTTCTCCTGATATGGAATGTATTTGCATACGGAAAATACTATTGTAGGGAAAGCCGTTGATTTCTCCTAATATGGAAAGTATTTGTATATGGAAGATGCTGATGTATGGAAAGTCACTGTTCTCTCCTAGTGAGGTTAGGCTTACATATGGCGGTGGTAAAGTCTGCTTGCGACACGAAGAAGCTAGAGGATTCATCGAAATTATCGTCAATTATTAGACACATCGTCAGGACGGCTCGTGGACACAATACAAAAAAAAAAAATCGCTTCGTGAATACTTCAAGCCTCGTCTTTAAAGGTTCGACAAGTCATGCACCTCAACAAGCCTTGAAGCAGGGGGCATTTGTAGACACTGAAATTTAGTCGAACTTAAATCCACAAACTAATTTGGATCATATTCTAAATTCTAAATGTATTGGTCCAAACAAATATTATGGGCTAACATAATCGGATTTATTGCTTAAATCCAACATGTATGGATTCAATTGGGCTAGTCTATCTTGTCGGACTTCACATGATGAGCCCACTCTATTAGCCCAAGGTCTATGCCACGTGTCAAATGACGTGGCGTGCCAAGTCAAGTCAAGGACCAATAAAATCATGCCACGTGCATAAGTGACAAAGAAGATGTCAAGTCAATAGAAGAACCAATCAAATGTCACCAAGTGTTCAAATGACATGGTTCAACCAATCATATACAAACCCTAGCTCTCCCCTGCAACTATAAATAGGGGTCTTCACAAAGCCAAAAAAGAAGAAAAAAAATACAGAAGAGAAGCTCTCAGCCGCAAGTCTTCCGCATACTAAGAAGTCTTCGCTCCAAGTGGTGAGCCGCAAGTTTCCATACCTCTACGTTTGTGATTAAAGCTCGGCTCCGCAATCGTAGTGAAGTCTCAACAACAAGTAATTCGTCCATTCAAGAACAAGCAAAGCCCTTGATTGACGGCCGTATTGTGAGGAGAAGAATCAGAGGATTACATCTTTTAATTTAAGATTTCATAAAGATTGTAACCCCCGCACAAATTCTTGAAATCAAATACTACTCTTTGTCGCTATTTTTCTCGTCTTGATTATTATTTTCAGGAACGAAAGATTAGTCGTTACAATAGGTTCTATGTAATTTCGCCCGAATAGGCATAGGTTCATAGAAACCTATGCCTTTCCACGAACCTTTGCCGGACAAGGCCTAGGTTCTATGTAACTACGCCCAAATAAGGGCATAGGTTCATAGAACCTATGCCTTGAGAAATTATTATTATTTTGACTCCGCTGGGGATCAAACCCAGAATCTCTGGTATGAAAAAGGTACTTTAGCTCATAAATTTTCATTAAATGAGAAGTAGGGGAAAAAATTAAAGACAAACGAATTGAGGGGCAAAAATTAAAGACCAATCCGTACGAAGGGCAATCCATGCAATTTTTTGGTTGTTTTCTTCTAAATTTATCCTTGTTATAAGTGAATTAAGTAGGCACTATTAAATTATAAAAACGCTTTCTACTTTTTAGGAGGGAGTATTTTTTTTAAGAATGTGCCCAAAATAAAAATACCTATTATATGGAACTGCAGGAAGTATCATTTAATTCTGTCATAGCATTCCACTAAATATTACATATATGGAAAGAACATGAATCTCTTTTGCATTTTGTTATTCATGAAAGAATATGACCAGCTTCAAGTAGAATAGGTGTAAGTTCAATTTTAAACAAAGTATAATATCTTCCCTCACTTTTCAATTTTTTTCTTTTCCACCGCTCTAAATAATTAATGATGAGCACATGCCAACAAAGTACATTGAAGTGATAGCATGGTCAAAACGGACTGGGTGGTGGGTACTATTATTTTGTTCTACAAATAAGTGCCAGTTGGCAATAGGTGATAAAGCTATTTTATTCTATGGATTAAAAAAAAAAAAAAAAAACTTAGGACTTTGCATATATTGCAACTAAATTATGGATATTTCATTTCTTTAAATTGAACGTACATTGTGCCCAAAGCCGGCGTTGAATTTTCTCTTGTATCCTTCCTAGTTCCTAGTCTGAGAAAATGATAAGACGGTCCCGAATATTCGGGGAAAAGTCAAAGTGGCCATTTAAATATACTTCAAACTTCAAAGACATTTTGGTTGTTTAAATTTATCAAAAGTATATAACATTTTTATCTTTGTCAAACATTTAACAAATTTTAGTGTCAGATTTAATAGGTATTGTAAGGAATTAAAAACCCAGGAAAGTCCCATCAAGCTCAAAAGCTGCGCGAGAAAATTAAATAGATTAAGAAAACTAGAATTAAAATCACAAAAAGCCTCATTAGACTTCATATATGGGCTAAAAAATAGCTTAGACTAGAAAAACTTCACCTCCAATGTGAGTTTATTATTAACTATTTCTTTTTGAAATGTTTCCGCTAAATCTAATAAATAGAGTTTGTTAAATATTCATTAATGATCAAAAGTGCTCATATTCAACAAACTTAAAGGATCGAAACTCTTAAAGAATTCATCTGAGAGACCATTTTAAACCTACTTTAAACATAAATGATCATTTTAATCATCTTCTCATCCTAGTCTTCATAGAATATGCCAGCGAACAATTCAAGAAATATTGCCATTTTCATTCCAAGTCAAAAGTGTCGCATACTTTTGAGGAGAAGAATATCTCTTTTTTTCTTCTTGTTTAACGAGCAAAGTCAATTTTTGTTATATTCTACTATATAGAAGAGTGAGTTTTACTCACTCTTCGTCGTCCGTCGTGGGCCCCTCCCCATAAATAAACCCATAAATTAAAAAAAAAAATTCCCCCCCCCCCAAATATTAAATAGGCCCACAAAAATAAAAAATAAAAAATTGTAAAAAAAAATAAAAATTTTGGGTCCCCCCTAAAAAGTGGAACCCATCACATCCAAACTCACGGGAAAAAAAATTAGACCCCATATTAACAAAATCAAGCAATGTTAAAAAAAAAAGTGAATCCCGTATTAAAAAAAAATAAACAAGGCCTCATATTAAACACCATGCGTATCAGTAGCAAACACTAATATAATAAAGTTTTAAATACGGAGCACAAACTACAATGTTATATTAATCGTCTTTGAACATAGTATCATATTGACAAAATCAAGCAATATATATATATATAAAAAAAGAGTTAATCTCATATTAAAAAATAAACAATGTCAAAAAAAAAGTTCAGACTTTGTATTCTTAGCAAACACTAATATAATAAAGTTTTAGATACGGAGCACAATAAAATGAGTTAAACGAAAAATAAAAAATTAAAAATTGTAAAAAAAAACACAATAAAATGAGTTAAACGAAAAATAAAAAATTAAAAATTGTAAAAAAAAAAAAAAAATTTTGGGTCCCCCTTAAAAAGTGGAACCCATCACATCCAAACTCACGGGAAAAAAAAATTAGACCCCATATTAACAAAATCAAGCAATATTAAAAAAAAAAAGTGAATCCCGTATTAAAAAAAATAAACAATGTTAAAAAAAAAATTGTGGGCCTCATATTAAACACCATGCGTATCGGTAGCAAACACTAATATAATAAAGTTTTATATACGAAAGACAAAACTACAATGTTATATTAATCGTGCTTTGAACATAGTATCCATATTGACAAAATCAAGCAATATATATATAAAAAAGAGTTAATCTCATATTAAAAAAATAAACAATGTCAAAAAAAAATTTCGGACTTTGTATTCTTAAGAAACACTAATATAATAAAGTTTTAGATACGGAGCACAATAAAATGAGTTAAACGAAAAATATTTACTAAAAATTTAAAAATAGAAGTTCTTCGTAGCCCCATATTAAACACCAAGTATTAAAAAAAAAAAAAAAAAAGTGAAACCCACCACATCCAAACTCTTCGGAAAAAAAATGTGGGCCCCATATATATTAAACAACAACTAATATTAAAAAAAAATGAATCCCATATTGAAAAAACAAACAATGTTAAAAAAAAGTGCTTAGAAAATCAAACAATTAAATCAATAATGATGGATTCGTTTTCACACATACGTATCAACCCATTAGTGAAAGACGCGTGAAATTATTGTACAATGAACATACTTAAAATACTTATATATTAAAATAAGATAGAATTTAATTACTTTTTCATTTTTCCTTACTATAATGAATGTGAAAAGAGATTAATGTCATAAAAGAAAAAATAATATTAAATAGAGATCAAATAATTAATAAGGTAAATTAGTGAAATTCTAATTATAATTGACGTTTCCTTAAAAAACATGTAAAAAACAACATGACAAGTAAAATGAGTTAAACAAAAAATATTTACTAAAAAATAAAAAATAGAAATTCTTCATTTAAATAGAAAATCAAATTTCTACTTCATTTCATCTTAAACATATAAAATTAATATAATAATTTGAATTAGAATTATCCAAATCAAATTTTGATAATTTTTTTTTTATGTATTACTTTACTATTACTACTTTATAGAAGAGCCAGTTTATAGAGGCAACATCGCCATCCGTATTCGGTCCTATTTTTTTACTTAAGAGTAAAAAAAATCCTTTGTGATCCCACCCACTTTTTTATTTAACGCAAAAAAAATGACGTTTTATACTTTATATTACCAACTCTTCTAAAAAGTAGATAGAAATGCTTTATTATATTTATTATGTTTACTAAAATAAATATACTTAAAATATATATATTTAAAAAATAACATACAATTTAATTACTTTTTATTTTTATTTTTTATTCTTACTCTAATAAATGTGAAAAGAGATTAATATCAAATGAAGATCAAATAATGAATAAGATAAATTAGTCAAATTATAATTCTAATTCGCGTTTCCTTAAAAAACCATGCAAAAGACAACATGACAAGTAAAATGAGTTAAACCGAGAATATTTACAAAAAATTAAAAAATAGCATTTCTTCGTTTAAATAAAAAATTAATTTCTACTTTGTTTCGTTTCAAACATGTAAAATTAATTTAATAATTTGAATTAGAATTATCCAAATCAATATTTGATAAAAAATAATAAGTATTTTACACTTTTAAATTAATCGAATTAAAATTGAAAGTATCAATGATGCTTAAATATTCTATTATTTTATCTCAAAGAGAAGAAAATAGTTTTCTTTTAAACAAATCTTCTCTTTTAAAAAGTATTAATAAATTTTCGTAACAAACACGAATAAAATAAAGTCTTAGATACGAAAGACAAACTACAATATTATATTAATCGTATTTTGAACATAGTATGTATGTGTATATATATATATATATATATACAACTACAACTATATAGATACACTATAATCCGAAATGTTGGGCCCGTGCGCAGCACGGACATAGGCCATCTAGTTTTATACTATGATTGATTTTGATTCCTTCTTTTAAAACACTCTGATTATTTTATTGGTTTATTCTAGTCAAATGAGCCTTTTGATTTATTCTAGTCAAATGAACCTTTTACTTTAATATATACTATACTCGCTCCGATTCAAAATAATTGAAATTTTAGCCTCTAAAAGTTGATCTAAAATAATTGAGGTTTTAGTCTATCAAGAAGGTATTTTTTTTAGAGTTGCCAAATTGCCACACCAATTTGACCCAAATTTGATTACACTTATGTAAAAAGCACCATAACTGCTATTGTACAATTTTAAATTAAGATAAACTTTGAGAAGAAAAGATAGAAATGACATTAAGTAAGAAAAAATTAATAAATTTGACCTAAATAGTCATATGAATTTACTCCATTTGGGCCATTGTGGCCAAAATAGTGTGGCAAAAACACCTTATTCTTTTTTTTTTTTTTTCTTTTCAAATTTACCCTTGACACATTCTTAGTTCAATGAGCAAATTTAATGCTTTTTATAGTTTCAGAGCTCAATTAATTAAGGATTGTTTAATCAATACACCTCTTAATTTTTAGAAATAAGTGAATTTTTTAATCCATGTGCTCAAGTTTAAAACCTCAATTATTTTAGACGGAGGGATTACAAAGGAATACTTATCAGTTATGATCTTATCTTTGGGACGCAATTGCATTCTAATACAGTAAACTGATAGTGGTGTTAAGAGAATATTAATCCTTCAATTTTTTTTAATGCTCCAATTTTGTACTTTATACTCCATTTGGTCCATTTTATATGATAGAGAAATCAATTTATCTTTTACCATATCGCATCTATTCTTAATTATAAAATTTTGTAATTTGTATATAGTTTTAAAATATAATACTGTATGTAGGTTTAAATTTAAAAGACTTAACTAAAACAGAGCATGATAGAATAAACAGATCCAACAAGGTAGTAATTGCTAGTTGGGGACAATAACAATAATAATATATATTATTAATTTATTTTACTTTTACATTTATTTAGTATGATGAAGAACCGAACACGAGTCAAACTTAAACGGAAAAGTGAAGACTCATACGCCGATTCTAACTTATTTGGGAATGTGACATATTCATTATTATTATAAAACTTTATTATAAAAGGTAAAAAAAAAATGTATGAATTAAGACAAAAAATTTAAAAGTTTAACCCGGAACACATATATTATCCTTAATAAAAATAAACTATAATTAACATGAGTCTTTCACCTTCAGCACGGACTATATCAATTTTTGTATTTATTGTTTGATTGTTGGATTTGGTGGGAATTCATAGCAGCCCTCTCTTTATGAGGAGTCTGGGCAGAACATGTGTTTGGTGGAATTAAGCTACATGTACTAGCTTGCAATTATTGATAATCTAGGATATGTCTAATGGTAGAAACAATCTATTTTTTAAGAAAATAATTTTCTTTACCCTATTGGCTGAAATTATTTTACTTATAATAATGTTAACCTTTGACTTTGTATTGTTTAATCCGATTAGAGCACTTTGACACTAGTATTAATCTTTATCACTTAATTTTCTATTTTAAAATACTCTCCAATTTGCTAATATGCTACCAATCAAACAGAAAATATTTTGCAAAAACTTTTTTTTCAATTAAAAGCATTTCCCAAAAGATGAATTCAATGCATCAAATACAACTGAAGAAAAATCCTTATAGACAGTGTTTAGAACACTATTTTCATAAGGGAGAACAGAAAAGAAAACATATTAGCGCCTGCATTAACGGAGACAGCATATGTCTTTTCATTTGACAGTACAATATGCTTATCGCTTTATTTGTTTCTTACACTCTAGCACTTTACTTCAAATTCATGATTCATTCACAAGTCAACCATTAACTGAAATTTGTTTTTTAAGTAATATTTATATAAGTACTTTTGGAGAATAAAATTTTGTGTTTTATTAATTAATTGAAAGCTATTTTTAACTACAATAGTAATTTATACTTGCTCAAGATTCCGATAGTTAAGCTGAAAAAAGTAGCTTATGTTACTAGTCAAACACACTTAATATTTTGTTTCCTAGAAGCTTAGCAAAGATTCCTCAACTCCGATCTCTTAAAATAAGTAGTATTTCTTTAAAAAGATATAGTATAATTTTAATTTCCCAAAAACTTGGTCGTACAAGCTAGGGGTGTCAAAAAAATATGAAAAACCGACCGACCCTAACCATACCGAACTGATTTATAGTATTTTTTCAATAAAACCGTGGATTTTTATTTAAGCTTGTAACCGTCCCGAATAATTAGGGTGGTCTATTTAACTTATACAAAAACCCGAAAAATTCCCGAACCGAACCGAATAGCCTTACATGTATGAAATATATTTTATATATTACAAATATGTTAAATTGAATATATATAAAATATATTTTATAAGTTCTGTTTCAAATATAAAAAAGAATTCGGCCACTAAATTTTGGGCCTTTAGTTGATTGAATTTAGTTTCACAAGGATACCTCATATACATAGTCATAGGGTCATAGATTTAGATGATTTAACTAGGCATTTTTTATTATAGTTAGCACTAACAAAAGTTTACCTCCATCTTGGTCTCCTCTACTATATTGCTTGATGTATACGTATCAAATTCAAGCTGTGGTTTCTCTGGCCTACAAGCTAATATTCGTTTTGGCTCAATTCAACATTGTTGTCTTTGGCAAGTTATTCTTCTCCCTAGTTAATCAGTCAGGATTTACATCGCGATGATGCCATCGTTGTTGCCTTGCTACTTGATATAACACATTTCAGTTTAAATACTTTGTATAATTTTTTTAATAGCTTTTACATTAAATATTTCATAAGAAACAAATAGAAGCTTTATTTGATAGTGTACTACAAATAAGTTTGTGGAGGTCTGTGTCGTTACATTTTAATGGTGGTGTATTCTTAGGTGACACTTTAAAACTAAAATAATCGAAAATTAACCGAACCGTACCGATATCGAAAAAAAACCGAGATGATGGGACGGTCTCGAAAAGTCTAATTTTGGTTATACAAAATAAAATAACCGAAGATTTGGGATGGTATAATTTTTTTAAAATACCCAACCGAACCGTCCCATTGACAACCCTAGTACAAGCTATAAGTTGATTAAGGCCTAATTTGGTATTCTATCTTGGAGGTGAATTAGACATGATAACATTTCTTCTTCTTCTTTTGGTCACATTGATTCGAATTAGACCCAAAACATAAGGATAATTTATTTTGATCATTTTCGTTAGTACATAGTACTAATAGTTTTGATTGGTTCCAACTCTACTAATAGTTTTGATTGGAATAAATTTATCCATTTAATAGCGCCTTTACCTTATACCTTCTTAACTCATTTATAATTCGATTATTATTTTATCATCTTTAGATCACTATCCTGGACTTTTAGTTTATTCAAACCTCCAGCATAAGTGAGATGGATAAATTTACAGTTCTTTTCCAACAATGAAGGTCTGAATAGATCCAAATATATAACAGAATGCAAAATTATTTAATTTAAATAAATAGTACATAAATACATTTGATTATTTAAAAAAAAAAAACGTACTTATATACCTGCCGCAATAAGGACTTGTCACTAGAGTGTAAGGCTATAATTCCTTTACCGTTAGAATAAAGCCAATGTTTCAAGAAATTAAAGTTGTAGTAAGCCCTCTGACCTCTACCATCTGTTGATAGACATTGTAGTACACTTTGCAGAAGTTCTACTCAACTTGATAATGACGTGACAAAATTTGTAGGGCCATAAATTTAATTCTATGATATGTATATATATCTTTAACCTTTTGCTTCACAAGGAAATGAAAAGAAAAAGACTCACGGTACTATCCAGAAACTCAGCCAGTTGGATCTTACGTAAAGGAAAAAGTCAAAATATCTGGCGTGGTCATCTAGACAAATAAGCTTTATGATGCCGGGTTTGTCATATCGCTAAATGTAAAACGTGAAGTAATAAGCAACTTTTTATTTTTAATTAAAAATTTATTTGAGGTGAGAAGTAATTTTTTTATTTTCAGCTTCTAGTTTTGGAAATGACGTTATTTTAATAGAATGTTTTATTTTTCATCGTGAATTCAAATTAATTGGACTTCCAAGCGAGCACCGTCACCGTTAAGTTCTTTTTTAGAGAAAACTTTAAGCACAATTTCTTAAAGTCAAAATCAAGAATTAGAAATCTGATTGGGTTGTTTATTGATTACAGCACGATTTTGACCTTTCACCATATTAACAACCTGTTTTTATTTAGTGGTTAACCTAACATTTTAAGTTGGCACGTTAATGTGTTTGTAATGCCATTGTGGTGCCACCGGATAATAGAAATTAGTAAAAAATATTGTTTGTCATTTTGGGTAAAAAAAGATAGTGAGAGGTACAAAGAAACGTAACAACAGGAGATTGTGGATGACAATAATATTCATGTTTAAGAAAGTGATGATTGTACTTATTTATTGGAGTATTTTTGCACAAGTTGTACTGGACTGTTGATCTCTTGATTGTTGATAAATTCTATTTAATCCTCTATAATATTTCAATTAGCATATTTTATTCAGGATCAATTAGGATGTGTATCTTTAATCACGTTACATGAGCATATGTTATATTTAGATTATTTTTGAACTATATTACACTTAAATGTGAAGTAACAATACAAGTTCAATATAATATATACATAATTAAATGATTCAATTGTTAATAATTCGTTAAAGTTGTGAAGATTCACAAATATGTGTTGTATTACTCTAGCTTTTGAGTATTGGGTACCAAATTGTTTATTACTAAAAAGAATCAAAATACTTTGATGGTATTACAACAACAACAACGTACCCAGTGAAAATCTCACAAAGTGAGTTTAGAGGAGAGTAAAGTATACACAGACCTTATCTTTATTTTGGGAGGTAGAGACGCGATTTTCGATAGATCCTCGGGACAAAAACAGTATAAAAAATCACCACAAAATATTATAAAGCAGTTCAAAAAAAAAGATCAGTAACTACCACATGTTAACCGAAATACACAAAACAACAAATAATATAAAAAATCGAAAGACAAGAAATTATAAAAATAATACTACTACGACTACTCAGGAAAAGAGAAAAGAGAAAAAAAGAAAAAGAAAAAGGAAGTATTTATTGAAGGCATGCGGCAACAATTTATTTTTACATTACAATAAAGAGTGACAAAATGATTAGTCAATCAAATCCATTTGGCGTATTTCACTCCAACCACTGACGGCACTTTCCTCTATTATATAATTCCTACCCCAACACGCTCTTTTTCCCTCGGCCACGTGGCATTTTTGGGTCCCACACAAATTCCTATTCCTCACAAATATACAGCTCACAAAATTAACCCAATTTATCCCTCTATATCGCCGTCGCTTTATCCGGTGATAATATCTTCTTTTTTATTCCAAGAAATATCCTTCTTCTACTTCATTAATTACCTCTTTCCGTTACACTTAATTTTCTTTTTAGATTTTTGGTTTCTTGGTTATGCATTTATTGCCGTCCTTTCAACCTACACACTTGGAATAAGGTAGTTCCAGCACAAATTCAGTATTAGTTAATTAATTAATCCTTCTGTATTTTTACAGTTTTTTTTTTTTTTTTTTTCTTTTTCTCACACTTTTTATTGCTGAAATTTTATTTTACAGGGATTTTGTGGAGCTGTTTTGATTTGCCGATCTGCAAGAGTTGAGATTCTTGATTTGCTATGTCTGGTCCATTAGATCGCTTTGCTAGGCCATGTCAGTTTTTTTTTTTTTTTTTTTTCTATTTTTGCTGCATTATTACTGATCAATTTTAGTGTATAGACATTTTTTTTTTTGGGTAAAAATTAGGGTTTTTTTGACCTTGCTTGAATTTTTCAAATTGATGATTTTTGTTGACTGTATTGGATGAGATAGGTTAGAATTGTGCTGATTAGATATAGAGGATTTATATAGTTGACCCTAATTATTAGTTCAGAATAAAGGCTTAGTGGTTGTTCTTGTTATTGCTTTTATCACAAGGATGGCTTTTTTTTTTTTGTTGAGAAAATCTGTAATATTAGAATTAAATTGGTACCAAAATAGAGCCGAATAAATATAAATGATACACATAGTTGACTTCAACTAGATTTGATTGAGACAAAGTTGTTGTTAATTTTCTTAGTCCTAAGGAGGCAAAAATATTATTAATGGGGTTTTTTGCTATGTCCTGTCTGGTTGTTTTGAGTTTTCTTATCTGGGAAAAGTAGCTTTCATCTTGTTGCATATTCTCCAGTGATGACTGCACAACGACACGATCATGTTCACATTAATCATCTGACACTCTATTCAGGATAATTGGCTTATGCAATTCGACCCACATTCTGGTTTTAGCAACCATCACAAATTCGGTGCAAGTGTGAATTTTGACAAAAACTGAACAAGAGGGTGATTGGGTTAAGAATGATCGTTCAGTTTTAAGTCAAACATAGTATCTATTCCATTCCCTTCCTTTCCATCTTAACCAATTGTCCTTTTGAGGGCATAAGATACAATTGCGTGCAAGTTTAAATTCCGAAGGCATATAGAAGCTTCCTTATAAAATAACATAAAAACTATAGAAACACGAAAGGAAATTGGGAAATTATGTAGTAGAGAGGACATTTTTTTGTTCGTCAAACTTATTTGGTTCTGCACAAGCTGAATTCTAATTGACTTGTGTTGAGAACTTGTTTGGTCTAGTTTGTTTTCTCCACTATGTTTACCCTTTTCGATATACTAGAATTGATTTTCCTGCTCCTAATTTTTTCTGCCACTTGATAGGCTTTGAGGGGTCATCTACAAGTGATGAGAGAAGAGAGCGAAAATCTGATTTTGAGAATTCAGAGGATGAGAGGAGGACGAGAATTGGTTCCCTGAAAAAGAAAGCATTGAATGCATCAACAAAATTCAAACATTCTCTTAAGAAGAAAAGTAGTAGAAGAAAAAGTGATGGACGAGTGAGCTCAGTTTCCATCGAGGATATCCGGGATAATGAGGAGCTACAGGCTGTTGATCAGTTTAGGCAAGCATTACTTTTGGATGAGTTGTTACCTGAGAGACATGATGACTACTATATGATGTTGAGGTAATTTCCTCGTACATGTAACATCTACCTGTATGTCTGTGCAAAGTGATAAGATCTATGTTGCATTGAGTTCAGTGTGAAACATTTGAGTGTTTAGAGACATTTGGAAAATTTATTCATATAGATCTTCTGTGAAAATTGGTTTGTTTGTCAACTTTATGAAAAAACCTTTTTTACAGGCCTGCCAGAATTGGAACAATACATAGATCAAATGTGAGTACAGATGTTTAAATTTACACTTGGTCAAAATGAAAATGCATACATACATGCATGCATGCAGGTGTATGGAGAGTTAAGAGGATCTGGATCTAGAGTTTTCTGGTTGTTTCTTCTTGATGTTGTCCAGTTCTTCAACATTCCAATTTATTAACAATTGTTCTGTGTTTGTTGCAGGTTCTTAAAAGCAAGGAAGTTTGATATCGAGAAAGCGAAACACATGTGGGCTGATATGCTTCAGTGGAGGAAGGATTTCGGGGCTGATACAATCACGGAGGTAAGATTATTCTTCACCGTGTATGGCTAGAACAGTGTTCTTTATTTTATTTTTATTGTATGTTTGTAGAATCACTTAGGCTGAAATGCTTTCTGTACTTAAATTATTCATCAGGATTTTGAATTCCCAGAGATGGAAGAAGTTGTAAAATATTATCCCCAAGGTTATCATGGGATTGATAAGGAGGGAAGACCAGTATACATTGAAAGACTAGGGAAGGTTGATCCTAACAAACTCATGCAAGTCACATCCATGGACCGTTATATAAAATACCACGTAAAGGAATTCGAGAAAACCTTTTTGATAAAGTTTCCAGCTTGTACGATAGCTGCAAAAAGGCAGATCGATTGTAGCACCACTATTTTGGACGTTCAGGGAGTGGTAAGTCGCCTCTTGTCAGTTTTGTCCTCTTTAACATTGATGATTTGCAGAGCACTTTTGACCAAATTAGATGTTTTACCTATCTTTATTTTCAATCATTGATTTCTCAGGGTTTGAAAAACTTTAGCAAGAGTGCAAGGGAGCTCATTATGCGGCTCCAGAAGATTGACGGTGATAACTATCCAGAGGTATGATTTTAGCCCTATCTGTCTAACTATTATGAGGGTGGCTTAAATGTGCGGACATTTCACACATTTTTTTTTTTTTTTGACACGTGCAGACGCTTCATCAGATGTTCATAATCAATGCTGGAGCTGGGTTTAGGCTCTTGTGGAATACCGTTAAAAGTTTTCTGGACCCCAAAACGGCCTCCAAGATACATGTCTGCCAATGCTCTTCTCAACTTATGTTGTCTCTGTTTTAAAAAAATTGGTTGCATTGACATTACTTTTGTTTTGATGTCTGTTATAGGTTCTTGGGAACAAGTATCTGAATAAGTTGCTTGAAATAGTTGATGCTAGGTAAAAGGGACTGAATTCTTATCCATTGGACAAGGAACTTTTCTATATTTTCTTGTCTGGTAATATTGTTGGGAGTTGCTTTAACGCTCTTCTGCTGATCTTTTATGCAGTGAGTTGCCAGATTTCATAGGCGGTACCTGTACATGTGCAGATCAAGGAGGTTGCATGCGTTCAGATAAAGGACCATGGCAAAATACAGATATATTGAAGGTAGTCTAAAAGTCCTCGCAGCCCATGTAATGTTATTTTCTAATGATGCTGTGGTCCTCACATCTTCAGGAAGCCAGTTTGTCTTCAAGATGTTTCTAATAATGAGGAACCATATGTTTTTGTGATGCAGATTATTGGTGAAGCACGGCGTCCCAAGCAGCTTGTTAAAGTTCTAAACAGTGAAGGGAAAGTAGTTTATGCTAAGCCTCGCTACCCAACGGTAGGATTTCTGCTGTAATTCCAAATTATGAAGAAATACTCCATATGCTTTCTTTCCTTGAAGATCGGTGCTCATATTCTTTATTTTAGCAGGTGAAAGGTAGTAGTGACACCTCTACTGCGGAATCTGGATCTGAAGCTGAAGATATTGCTTCCCCGAAAGCTGTAAGGAGTTATTCACACCTTCGGCTTACTCCTGTCCGAGAAGAGGTATACTTTCCATTTTCCCTCAATTTCATGAGTTGGCTTTCCTTTTCTTGAAAGGAATCTCTCTGGACATCATCTTATAAAAAAAGTTCTGGACATCAAACCACAGTTGTCTATTTGACTTTCTTGTTTGAGATGAGCCTGAGATTCAAAATTGTGTCACGTAGATTAATCAGATTCATGTTCCTTTCTTGAATATGAAGTTGAGTATTTTATTTGCAATTGTCATATCTACTTTTTGCTCGTCATCAAACAGGCTAAGGCTATTGGAATGCCTGGCTACCCCACAAACTTCGCAGGATATGATGAATATGTTCCCATGGTTGACAAGGCTGTTGATTCTGCATGGAAGAAGGAATCATCCCTTCAAAGACCTTCCATTCCCAAAGGTTAGAATTATTGAGAAGAGAATGCACTGCTTTTTATTTTTGCACCTAATCAAGGAAAAAAGAAAAGCAAACTGTTAGGTCTACAATTCCATGGTTAACTTGAACTTATTATGCTGCTTGTCGGCCTACTACAACATTTTCTGGATAAACATTTCAATTTTTATTGACATGATTTCCATCTCTATTTACCTTTTCCAGTGATGCTTCCACCAGCAGACTCCCAAAAGCATGTAGAAGGTCTTCATGCTCGAGTATTTGGACTTCTTATGGCCTTCTTCATGACTCTGTTGATGCTTTTCCGCTCACTTACATGCCGTGTTACCAAGAAACTTCAAGGTGCATCAACTGTTGAGGAACAACCTGTTCAAGACTTTACTTTTGATGCTAGCCCTAAAGAGGAGTTTCGACCCCCTTCACCTACTCCAGCTTTTACAGAAACTCAACTGCTCTCCGTTGTTCTCAAGAGACTGGGTGAACTTGAAGACAAAGTAAATACACTTCAAGAAAAGCCATCTGAGATGCCTTATGAGAAAGCGGAATTGCTAAATGCAGCTGTGTGCCGAGTAGATGCCCTAGAAGCTGAGTTAATTGCAACCAAGAAGGTAACAGTTTATGAGCATGTTAATGTGCATCTTTTCTGTTTATATGATTGTGCAACTGTCAATTCTGTTTACATATCTGCTGACTAACATATGGGTTTAATTAACGTAGTTTGCAATTTGAAATTTTGTTGTGGCATTTAGTTGTATATAAACTTTGTGCTTTGAACTGTTTGTCGAGGTCAATTTTGTTGTGGCATTTAGTTTCTTATAAACGTTGTGCTTTGAACTGTTTGTCGAGGCCTAAAGGAATAGTAAGTAGATAAGGAGAGGGAAGAAAGGGTTTCGGGTGGTCTGGTTTGCTTTTGCCAGTGGGAGATAAAATTGTATGTTGTGAATGGCAGCATAAGCATTTTATTAAATGTAATTGGATTGTTGAGAGTAACAGTTTTTTTCCATGTTACAAACTTTTTTTTCCGTTGGTCTTGAGTCGATAACTCCTCCTTCTAATGCTTGTTTCTGGTTGAACAGGCATTACATGAGGCTTTGATGAGGCAAGAAGAACTTCTCGCTTACATCGATGGTCAAGAAGCTGCCAAGTTCCAAGTGAGTTCTTGTTATTGCCTGGTATTTGAACTTCATCAGTGTAGGACCTAGCCTAATTAGGAATTGAAATTGTTACCATAATATGTAACTTCTTTTACTTGCCTATAAGAAAAACTACTATGAGAAAACAAAATTTCTGAATAGAAACGTGAGTGCACTTTCCTCTTTGTGCTATTAAGTTGGTGTATTCGCGTGGTTTCATAATTTGTGTTTTGTTGCTAATTTGCATCCATAAATAATGCCTTGTTCTGCAGAAAAAGAAGAAGTTTTGCTTTTAAGATGAAGATGCTTCAGGAAGTGGATCTCGGATTTTCAACTGTAGTATCCAAATGAGATACATATTTGTAATGTGTGTTGGCAATACTCCCAGTCATTGTGCAATGGATCGGTGTTGAGTGTTTCCTTCTTTTTTCCCCCTTTTTGGATCCTCTGTTTCATTTGCAAAATGAGGTGAACATTTTCTCATGTGAAAATATATATTTTCTGTTAGTTTGTTGTGAGTTTGTTTTTGACATACTGAAGTAACATTTGAAAGTGTGTTGATGCAAAATCACCACCTGTGTTATATTTCAAGTAGAAACGCCTTAATTTTTCTGCGTGTATAGCGTTTTTTAGTTCCTTAAAACACTTGAGCAATGGAACATTTCTCCATTAGTGTGAATTGAAGTGGAATAATGAAAGCTAAAAGAACAAGTGAAACAAACAAAATGAAGAACACCAGATAAAATAGAAGGGGCAAATGGTGAAAGAAGCAAAATGGCAAATAAATGTTTGTACGAATTTGCACAAGTAAATTTACCATGCCTTCCCAGTATCTCATCTTTGCATCTTATAGCACAAACCTAGCCTTCTTGATTCACTAGGTTAAACTTTAGAACAAATCTCAAATCACTATAAACAGGTCATTTAAATCTAATGTATATGTAATGGGCCATACTATACGGCATTTACAGTTTACTGTCATGGAAAACAAACACTGTAATATGAGCAAAAGCAAACAGCAAACTGCTTTCATCTTTATTTACAGAAAAATACAAGCCGATGTATGTGTAATGTGCCATAATATATGGCATTTACAATTAGAGCTCCAAAGGAGAGGGTGAACAATAAATTTCTCTGAAGAGGATAGAACAAAGTTTACAGAGTTAATTTTACAAATATGTGAGAGATCATTCAAACAGCCTTTCTTGGGCAAAAAATTCACCATCTCTACATCTATCTAAAGAAATTCAAACCCTATAAAGTTTCCAATTTAGCTCAAACTTTTTGAGACTTCTGCACGCTTAGAAGACGAAGAACTTCTTCTTCTTCTTTTTCTTTTCAAGGGCGGATAGGAGCTCTTGTTGACGAACAAGAGCTTGGTCAAGAGCCTGCCAGTTAAAAGGTAAAAGAAGTATATTAGGCATTACTTAATCACTCAAATTGAATTTGTTTCAAAATATCCAACATTTTTTGAGATTTTGAGTCACTTTTTCTTAAAAACTACCCTTAATGTTCCAATTAGTGGTATGTTAATTAATTGAGACGTTTAAAAAGAGATAGAAGGTAATTTAGATTAGTACTCTTATGATCAAGACTATTAGACGTCCTTTAAGGGTTGTGAAATAGCCTTAAAAGACAGATAATATGGATCGGCAGTAGTAATAATCAAGAAAAGCGAATAATACCTGCTTGGTAGCTAAAAGTTCTTGCTCCAAACTATCAACCCGGTTGATGGCACTGTTAAGCATTTCCTCTTTCTCAGGTGGCATAGAAGAAGGTTTGTGGCTAAGAGTAATGACTTTATCCTCGAGCTCTTCCATGCGTTTCATCATGCTAATGTAATCTTTTGTCGATATGACATGTCCTTGAGTCTGTTCTTTAATCATGTCAGCACTATACAAAGAACCAGCCAAAAGGGTGGCATCTGTAAGTTTCCTTGGCATGTTTTTAGTCATCCGAACCAATGTCACGATGCCCATGACTAAAGTCATCACTCCACTGAATACGGGGTTGCCAAATCCTTCAGATGACTTACAAGCATTGTGGACGGGGTAGAAATCTGTTGTTCAAAAGATAAGAGGAATAAGAGTTACAGACTTACCGTATTTTGATACCTTTCATTTAATGACATGAATAGCTACTGACAAATTATGATATGTTTAAGACCTTATGTCCAAAAGGCATTTTTGTATGTGAGTATGTGACATAAGTCTGTCTTTATTTTTTGAACTTCGTGTCTGTCAAAACACCGGTATATACAATAAAACGAGTAATGTTATATGAGAAGGCTGAGGAGAATGAAAACAATTGGTTTGAACCGGTTTGGTATTTAATAGCTAATTATTAGCTGCACAATATGAGAGAGCAGATTGTGTACCTTTAGAATTGGCTAAGTTGACAGCTTTTACAGCTTTAGGCCAAGTTGCATCAACAGACTTTTCCACAATAGGGATATCAAACTGAAAAGTAAAACCAAAACATAAAGTTTGGTTAAGGCCTATAGGATGAATCACTGGTGTTACAATATGAACTTTGGTTATTTGTCCCAAAAACTTTGGATGAAGAAGCAACTTACTTCCTCGCAAACAGGTGAAAGATGGTTATGTGCCATATTATCCCTTTGAACCTTCGAAGAGTCAGTTTCCTTTTTAAAAGAAACGTTCTTCTTTACATTCTGCAAAATTGACGGACTTCGTTACTCATCTGATGTATTTTATCACTTCATAATTATATGAAGAATAAAAGCAACTGAGAAAAACAACAGAGATGACTGAGAGAATACACACCTTGGCGTTGGCGTCATCATCCTCTGGGATAGTTTTCTCATCCATTGAGATCACAATTTTGTGTGAACATTTATGCTCACCATTGCGAACCATCTGTCATCAAATGAAAGTAAGGACAATGAGGGAAAGTTAAGTATCGATTCACCATTTTGGAGGCTAGACCACCTAAGTACGCTAGAGAATTTAGTCGTATGAATTAGGATTGCATCTTATGGAATTAATCCCCGTGAATGTAAAATTACAAAGTTGATAATTACCCTCATTATTTCTGGATCATTCCATGGACCTTTATCAGAAAGCATGCATCCTCCTTTGTCAGCACAAGTACATGTTCCACCTAAGAACTCCGGTAATTCACTGGTACAGTCAAACGAAAAATTAGGCTTTATGCAGATAATCTAATCGGCTATGTGTGACTCCACCTTAAGTTAAAGAGTATTTTAAGTACAACTAGTGTTACCTGGCATCAATTACTTCAAGCAACTTGCTCTGGTATTTGTTGCCTAGAACCTAGAATCAAGAACAAGACTTATGTTAAACTACATGACAAAAACAGTGCTTGGACTTTAAGGCTGAGTATGGGCTTACATGGATCTTTTGAGTGGTCTTCGGGTCAAGGAATGACTTGACAGAATTCCACAAGAGCCTAAATCCAGAACCAGCATTGATGATGTACATTCGGCACAAGCTCTAGAAATCGAATAAATGATTTAATTAAACAAGAGGACTTAAAAACTCGTATTAACATACGTGAGTGATAGAGAAAGAAGTACCTCAGGGTAATTGTTACCATCAATAGCCTGGAGGCGTTGAATGAGATCTCTTGCTGACTTGTTGAAGTTTTTAAGTCCCTGAGTTATTCATGTAGATTATATTAGTAACCCGAAAAATAAGGCAAGTTATATCTGCTACAACAGATTAAAACATACTGATGTGAAAATTTTATCCTTCCTATTTAAGTAGTTTTGAGATCCAATCATACCACTCCTTGGACATCCAGGATAGTTGTGCTCGTGTCAATGTGTCTTTTGGCTGCAAGTGAGCAAGCTGGCATCTTCTCATTAATGGTCCTTTCGAACTCCTGTACATGGTACTTGAGGTATCGGTCCATTGTTGTGGCTTGCAATAGCTTGACTGAATCTACTTGACCGAGTCTTTCAATGTAAACTGGTCTCCCTTCTTTGTCAACTCCGTGATGCCCTTGTGGGTAGTACTTTAGGACCTCTTCTCTTTCCTTGAAATGAAAGTCCTAATCAAAATGTGAAAAATCTAGTAAGTTCCTAAAAACTTGAGATTATAGTTCGTTCAACAAATTCTCACTAGTATTATCAAAAATACCTCTGTGATTGTGTCTGCACCAAATTCCCTCCTCCACTGGAGCATGTCAACCCACATCTGCTTTGTTTTCTCAATATCAAATTTTCTAGCCTTCAAGAACCTGTGTCATCATTCACAATGAATCTTGTTAAAAATTATTACTGTACTAGAAAGAAAAGGTCTAAATTTATCCTTGCCATTAGCAAATCGTCTTGTATTTGCCCTTAACTTTAATGGAGCACCATCTTAAACTAGGTGGATTCCACCACGTCTCAAAACACTTCTGAAAAAAGATTTAAATTTACCTACCTCTCTATTTGACTGGTTTAAAGTACCCTCGTTATATTTCACATTGAAGTTCTGTTGGGATCAAGACAAATACGATAGGATCTGCTAATGACAAGAGTGTAAATGGTCCTAAAGTATAAGGAAAGGTAAAATAAAAATATTTCGTATAGCAAAGAGTATTTTGACCATTTTCCCTTATTAAAAAAACATCCTCTAAGCGCATCAACATTTGTAACCTGATCTGATGACAAAGGTCTATAATTTCTATCATGTACATACGGTAACAAGTTAAACAAGTTTAGTCACCTTAGCATCAAGTGATAATCATCGTGTTTTGCAGGAAGTAATTCCTCGAGGATAAGAGCTTGACGTAAGGCATCAACTACCTTCAATTCCTCTGCATCATGCTCATCTTCAAAAACAACAACAGACATGACTCTACTGTTTCTACGACCCCTTTTTGTAAGAGAATTTCTAAACTTGGTGGAGGCATTAATTGCCGCTTTCTTGATAGACCCAAGCCTTGTCTTCCTCTCATCTTCTGCATCAAAGTCAATCTTTTCTAGACCTGTGAAACAATTAAGAAACATAAGCAGATGGCATATGCTAGCTAAGAATCAAGTTGACAGAGCTTTTATAGCCTTAAGACATCCAAAGAGGATAATAAAATGCTAAACGTAGGGTAACAAAATAACAAAATTATACAGTGCAACAACAACATATCCAGTATATTCCCATAAGTGGGGTCTGAGGGAAACTATACAGTGCAAAATGGCAAAAATGAACTCTTTTGCGTATACATAAATTGTTAAATCTCCTTTACATATTGAAAGATTATATTATACTATAGTATCAAAGGTGGTTCAAAAATTGTTTTAGATCGTAGGTTTCAAATTTCAGGTGTGACATTTTCGCACTTTTTTTAATTTCTTTGTTATTAGAGTTCCTGATTCTGCCACCATGAATGTTGGTGGGAGATAACAGGTATTTGGTAGATCAAACACCACCTTTTATTTGGAAAAAAAAGGAACAGATGACAGGATGGATTCCATAGATTTTAGTGCATTAATACATGTTATATCCAGTTATTCTTCTATTCCAATGTAAGAAACTAAATTCTTCAAGTACTACATAACAGGACCATGAAGATGGATAAAACACAAAATTCCAGGTCAATATTAAGGGTACAAATTAAATGCAGCAAAGATTAGAAAAACTTACTTGGCCTGACAGGTCTTTCAAGAGGTCCTGACTTGTAGTCACTCATTATTGCAATAAGCCAGCTGTGAGCTTTTGGATATATTGGTGAAATTTTGTGATAAATTAGAGTTTTAATCTCTTCTTAATACCTACACCTTTTCAAGCAAAAAGCAAAGTCAGAGAAGGAAAAACATTTGAAAGGACCAGCAGAAACTTGGCACAAACATAAATTCATCAATATAAATAGTCCAAAAGGCATAGAAAAATATCAAGAGACCAAAAGCAAAACAAAAGAAGCTTAATTCAATATAATGGGGGGTTAGTTATATATCATAGAACTTTACGTCATTATAATTCCTAAGAATTCAAACTAGGAAAAGAGAAAGAAAAAGTTAACCGATGAGGTGAGGATCATCCTAGATCATACAAGGAGACAATAACTCAATCTTCAATCAATATAGGACAATCTAACACAACACACGTTTATGAATGTATGAGTCTGTATCTAATATTACGTTAAGAAAATGGACATTGGACAATATAATTGCCCAAAACAATATAATGACACAATAGTTCAATCTCTCAACCAATGTAGAAGAATGTAACAATTAATTTTGTGACATGCAAGAAAAATATGAAGGGAAGGAAAATTAGAAGAATATTAGGGGAGAAGAAACAATGAGAAAAAGAATGGAGAGTATTATTACCAGTGACATAAGTGCAGGGACAATTTGAGAAAATAGGGAGGGAGTTGTCTTATATAACCGAATTATTAGTCTCCGAAAGTATTGCTGTCCCAATAACTTAGCTAATGGACAAGCGATAATTTTTCTTTCTATTTTTCTAATCATAAATTAAAACATAAATGCGCCGACACCTATCAATGATAATCTGGTTCTGGAGATAGAATTAAACATGGTGATTTGGATAGAGAATTTGGCAATTAATGGTAGTTTATTTATTTATTTGAAGAGGTCCTCACATAGGTCAATATACAGCTAAGCTATTTTCTTCTTCGTGTTTTATGCGTAGTGCAAAGCACTATGTTCATAGGTACTCTTCCCACGCTATGCCTTACATTTTCGTTGCTTTATCAATGTCATTGTCATCAATGACTATTTTTTTTTTTTTAAAGAAAAAAGAATTAATTTTTTTTTCTCTTTTATTGTTTTCCTCAAAATGTAAATATTTTAGCTGTAAAAAGACACAACTTATTTGCATTGTTTATGTAATTTCTAAGTACGTAAAAAGGTGCGACTGGGAGCACATCTAACAAAGCATATGATGACCCATGCCATGTTTTTCCTCTTTTTATTAACTCAAGCAACTATGTTTCATAGCCAACGATGAAATACAACAACAACTAGGTTTAAACAACTTCTCAAATATATCGTTGTCTCACTCTCGTAACAAGTCATACTGATACCATTAAATAATGCCACCAATACATATATTGTAATTCCAATTTCCACCATAGTGTATTAACAAACTAAGACATGCAAAACTTTCGAAAACTGCAATGTAAAATTGTTACGTAGTAAATACAATCTTGAATTATTTTCAAAATGTTTGAATAATGCTTATGAATTATCATGTCTCTATTATGTTACATTTGGTTCATGTGGGAGTTTATAGCATTAAATTTCCATTATTCCAAAACTTACATGTGAACTAAATGATTGAAATCTATAATGCATTCTTAGCTTGAGAATTATTGGGAGATTGGTATCAATACATATGGTTGTGAGGATGTTGGTTATTTTCATTTTGTTCAATTTAATACTCGAATTAGTTAAGGGGTCAATTTTAATATCTTCTCCGTTGATGAAGTTTGTTAAATTGATGATTAATAAATCACCATTATGACGCTTAGATCTTTTTTTTGCGCGGATTGCCCTTCTTTTGGGGTGGTCTTTAAATTTTTCCCTCCCCCTTTAAATTTTGCCCCCCATATTCTGATGGTCTTTAATTTTGCCCTTCGCGTTGCAACCACGAGCTTCGCGTAAATCGTGGAGGTTACGGGGTTCGAACCCCCGCTCAAGCATAAATTAAAAAAAAAAATAGCAAGAAGGTTTGGGTCGTGTGTATGCGGACCAATGATACACTTGTTAAGGAATAACCAAAGTTATGTCGAACCTCAAAGATACTCATGCCTTATGGGCAGACTTGGCATAAGATGTCGGGTCGCATAACTCGATTATTCATGGCTGTATGTAGGCGTTTCAAGTCCGAAGATACTTATAGGCACTTTTAGTTAAGCCTTAACTAAAAAGTCTTTTCTATTATGCCTTATGGACTTTTAGTTAAGGCATAACTAAAAGTATGCCGTGATAAACTTTTCCTTAAAACATAGACTTTGCCTTATAAGGCAAACTTTTAGTTATACCTTAAGGAAAAGTTCCGCGTATGTAAGATACTTTTAGTTATGCCTTATTAAAGATATATAAAAAGATGCCCTAAGGTGAAACTTTTCCTTAAGGCATATCTAAAAGTATGCCTAAGGCGAAACTTTTCCGCGCATAAACTTTGCCTTATAAGGCGAACTTATAGTTATGCCGGTCCGCATAACTTTAATTATTCCTTAAGGAAAAGTTCTCCGCCTTCAGGCATACCTTTAGTTATGTCTTATAGGGCACACTTTTAGTTAAGGCATAACTAAAAGTTTACCTTGAAAAGTTAAAAAAAAAATAAAATATATATATATATATATATGCCTCAAGGCAAAGTCTGCCCCCATCGGCAGACTTTTGGTTAAACATAACTAAAATTATGCCGATGGGGCATAGCGAAATTTAAACTCGCCTTGCGAATTTTTTAAAATTTTTGACTGAGTGGGGGTTCAAACCTGAAACCCATGAGTTTTAGCCGAAGACCAAAATTTAAAGATTATAAATATGAGAGACAAAATTTAAATACCACCCCAAAAGAAGTGCGAATTGCTCCGCTTAGATCACCTCAAGTCCTCAAGTCAATTGTCCATGAATCTAACATAATGCTTCTCCACTAACTGGCATTGCAAGCTTGCAATTTGTTGGCAGATGGAGAGGGTATCACTAGTTGTATTAAATGTTACATCAGTATCAAATAGTGGATAAATGATTTTTGTGATTTTTCCCTCTAAACTGGCACCAAAGTCTAACATAAATTTGATGTTTTTTTTTTTAAAAACAGCTCTACAAGAATATTCTCACAGAGAAGGGAATAATAGAGAAAGGAAGTTGACTCCATTTGTGTCTTAACCGTACAACACATACTGATAAGGCAACAAGAAGTTTCTACTTGTGTGTTGTCATTGTAAAAAGATTTTACCTCTATTGTTTCAAAAAGACTTATTGTATCAAAAGATTTTTGGTGAGCAGAGAAAATCTGGGGAGTAAGCAGACGATTTTAATTTAAAAAACAGCTTTTGCCCAAAAGCACTTTTTTTGAAAAAAAGTACTTTGAAAAAATATACATGAAAGACTTTTTAGTTTGGCCAAAACACTACTTTTAATCTACCAAAAAATACTTTTTGAAAAGTACTTTTGAAAAAAGTATTTTTTAAAAAAAGTAAGTTAATCCACCATTTAGAACACTATTAATCTCAAAAAGTAAGAATCCGCGCTCTTAATAGACAAATGATGATTTGGCAATTGGAATTAATCAACTTCTAAGAAGAACATAACATTTCCTTTAAATTGTTTCTCACCTAGTTTTTCACAAATACTTCAAGTTTACTTCGTTTAAGGAATTGACTTATTTCGCTATGAATAGTCTATGAGCTCTCAGATAGTTTATATGGAATCCAGGACTCATACCATAGAGTGAAGATAAATATACCTATCTTGGAAAGGAACAACCTGAATGCTAGTGAAAAATGCCTTTATAAAACTTGCCTCATTTAGAATGGTAAAATAAATTTCTCAAATCATGCAAGTTAAATTACAGTTTAAATTCTAGATGTTAGTCTCACAATTCATTAATTTTAGATTTTAACTTTGTAGTCCTTTTCTATATTTCATTCTCTAATATTTCACTTTTTTCCCAAAATGATAATATCGATCACTTAGAAAATTGTATCTACCGAATCTTGAATATGACGTTTAGTTTGCTTTGAAATGATTATTTTCACACTTGTATTATTATCCTCCAATTTTTTGTTTGGTGAATACAAATTCAATATGATCAGGGCGACAACTCAATAAAGTAGGTGGCCAAAAACAAAACTTTATTAAGAGACATGAAATTTCTTTAATAATTTTCTATGTATTTTTATTTGAAGTTTATTCTTTTTAGTTTTATCTTATTTAGTAGTAACAAGTTGACAAGGGATGATTGAACAATTTTCTCATCATTTAATCATAAGCAATAATTATTTACACTATATATGATACTTAGTGGAGTAATTTTTTGGGACCCAAACCAACCGTTTCAAGTCCCGCGAGTATGATAGACAACATTTTTCCGTTAGATTGATTTAATTATTTTTAGAAGTTATTATCTCAATTACTAAAAATGAATATTCCAAATAAATCTTCTTTACTAAACGAGAAAAATAGTTTCCATCATTTCACTTGTAAAAATGGGCTCAAGGCCTAAAGTTCACCGGTCTATTATTGATAAAATTAATACACAGTAAACTAAAATTTTGATGAAATATTATACAAATATTTATAAAATTAATATATTGTATATATTTTATTATAAAAACTGTGTATATAATTTATAGATTTGCTTCAAATTTTTTTTTTCCTGTTTATTTTTAATAAAATCAAAATAAGTTTTGGTGTTTTTGAAAAGTTTAAAACCAAATTAAAACCTAAATTCAAAAAAAAAAAAATCATTTATTTAATCGATCTGAATTGATATTTTTACCAAATTGTGAACGCCCCTGCTTGAAAATATAAAGAACGGTCCCTAACTTTTAACGATATTGTTCCCTTTGTATAGTCAACCATATGCTATCTTCTTTATACCTAATCAAAAAGAAAACATCAAGAAAACGATATTCCACTTGAAACATTTTTTTTATGACAGACTCCTATTAGTCTGCAAAGTGCAAACCCTTACATTTTCAGTCAAAAGCTTTGTGTATCTTTGCACTCAACAATGGCGGCTACACACCTTGTCTCTCACTCTCCATCATTACCCAAATCCCTAAAATACCCTTCAAATCCATCACTAAAGCTCTCATCTTTCAAACCCAATTTCCCATTAAAGCACATTTCAAGAAACTTAAGTATAAAGGCAGCTATATCAACATCTGAGCCAAAAACTCAAAAGTTTCAGCACTGTTTCAAGAAATCTGAAGATGGGTTTTTGTATTGTGAGGATGTTAAGGTTGAAGATGTTATGGAAACTGTGGAAAGAAGACCCTTTTATTTATATAGTAAACCCCAAATTACTAGGAATGTTGAAGCTTATAAGGCTGCTTTAGAGGGTTTGAATTCAATTATTGGTTATGCTATTAAGGCTAACAATAATCTCAAGATTTTGGAACATTTGAGAGGGCTTGGTTGTGGAGCTGTTCTTGTTAGTGGGAATGAACTTAAGTTGGCACTTCATGCTGGATTTGATCCTACAAAGTATAGTTTTTATTTTTATGAATCTTTGTTTCTTGATATTCTTGTTTGTTTGTGCTATATCCCAATACAATATACTAGTATTCATTAATTTGTGTAACACATTTGGAATACCTTCGAAGTGAATACAGTTTGGTGTAAGATAGGTTTGAGTTGGTGCTACATAGTCATTAGGAAAAAGGGTAAACTATAACTTGGTGCTCCCTCCATCCCAATTTATGTGAAGGTGTTTGACTGGCCACAGAGTTTAAGAATAAAAGAAAGAGTTTTAAATTTTGGGGTCTAAAACAAGCCATAGATATTTGTGTTGCCGTAAATGGTGTCATTCTGTCTGGGACTGACTAAAAGGAAAAAATGTCACATAAATTGGGATAGAGGTAGTATAAGATTTGAGAATGAGAAGGGAAAAATATAAACTTGGTAAAACCTTCCGTAGTTTTTTCATTTTGGCTTCTAGGTAGCTTGTGTATTCTCTAGTTGTCTGGTGTTGAATAAATACTAGGTGTGTATATCTCATGCCCATACTAGCTTAGGAAAATCTGTCCTATGCACGGGCTTAGTATGCCAAATTCTTGGTTGGAAATCAAAAAGAATTTGTAGTGGACAGATTAGTGAGTATTGCACGAATAAAAAATTGTTACTGAAAGAAAAAAGAACGTTGCTTTTTACCCCGACAAACATTTATAGCTTGCCCAGCTACAAAGGTGACGCCTTTTACCATGAACTTCTCAAATTTGTTGTTCTCCTTTAGGGTCTATACTTTATATCAAACTTTGGACTCAAGGACTTCCTGGCCTTTTTATTTTTATTTTAATAAGACTTTCTTTTATTGTATTAGAGGTTATTTCTCACTAAGTTAGCTAGGAAGTATACTTTCTTCAGATATATCACCTCTCACATAACAGAATTTCGTTTACTTCTATTTAGGTAGGACGTTCTAATGTACTCATAGCACTTTGTAAGGATTTGCAGAGGAAGTTGAGAAAAACTGAAATCTATCCTCTTTGTTTTCTCTATGCGTGTTTTTTTCTTTTATACATTTTAGTTTAATGTGATTGCTTTTTCATTTGGCTACTTGCCGTTACATTGTATTAAGCTGACTCATCGACTTGTCTAGCGTAGGTGTATTTTTAATGGGAATGGAAAGCTGTTAGAGGACCTAGTGCTAGCTGCCCAAGAAGGTGTGTTTATAAACATCGACAGTGAATTTGACTTGGATAACATTGTAGCAGCTGCAAGGATTGCTGGGAAGAAAGTTAATGTGCTACTCAGGATTAACCCAGATGTGGATCCCCAGGTATCCATGTGCCATGATATGAAACCTTAAGTGATTTTAATGCTTTAATGTCTGCTTATTTCACTACAATTTCCACTCCGTGCCTAAGCTATTTGGCAGACATTTTATTACTAACCTAATCAGGCTACTGCTATGGATAAAGTTGTTTCCACATCTAGAGAATGAAAATAACAATTTCATTACAAACGCGCTCCCACTAAATCTGGATCTTGAAGTTGCCAAACAGTCTCTAATATTTTTTATACTGGCTGACGAATCACTGTGCTAGTAATCACTTTTGTACTGACTTTTTTGAGTGTGTTAGGTTCATGCTTATGTTGCCACCGGAAATAAGAACTCCAAATTTGGCATCAGAAATGAGAAGCTTCAATGGTTTCTAGATGCTGTCAAGGCACACCCTCAGGAATTGAAACTTGTTGGAGCTCATTGTCATCTTGGGTCAACTATCACCAAGGTAATATTAGGATTGTCTGCATTTAATTATTTATAACATGAATTGGTCTACTCTGTGGGATTCACATTTTTGCCTTGTCTGCACTTTTTTATTTGGATAGTGTATTGACTTGGCTGTTTAGTATCTGCAGTTAGATGCAGTACCAATGGGAAATATGAACCATGATCTATCTATCTTCTATTGCTTTATCGGGTGTCATTTATTTTGTGGCTGACATTACCTTGTTGCATCTACTCAGCACTAAAAGATACGAGTCAAATTCTCGTGGAAGTACGATTTAGATGTTTAACCAGTAATATGTTGGTGGAGCCCTATGCTACGTTTCTCTTTAGTCGAACTTGCACATTGAATACCATATGTAGCTGATCCTTTAATGGTTCTGTTCTTTCTCTCTATTTGATTATGCTGCTCCATGTAATATATCTTCTAAAAACTAATATTTTCTCATGGAAAATGTAATTTCTCAATGGTGGATGACATTACTCCAGATGTTTTGTTGACCTAAAACTTTGTTGTCTTTTCCAGGTAGACATTTTTCGAGATGCGGCTGTCTTGATGGTGAACTACATTGACGAAATTCGATCCCAAGGATTTGAAATTGATTACTTGAATATTGGAGGTGGTTTAGGGATCGATTACTATCATTCTGGAGCTGTCCTTCCTTCACCTAGAGATCTTATTAATACGGTAAAGTTTCTATCTCATATAAGATATATGACATGTGCCCGGGTATTTTTAGTAGAGTGATTTCCCCAAAGACTGGTTTTCAAATTTTGAATAAAATTAAAGTTAGTGGTCAAACTGTGGGTCTCACCTATGGTTTAGCTGAGACTTCCTATCATACGTATTGCAGGTGCGAGAATTGGTCCTTGCTCGAAACCTCAATCTCATTATTGAGCCTGGAAGATCACTAATTGCAAACACATGCTGCTTGGTTAACAGAGTTACTGGAGTTAAAACCAATGGAACCAAAAACTTCATCGTGATTGATGGTAGTATGGCAGAGCTTATACGTCCAAGTCTTTATGATACTTATCAGGTGAGGTTGCCAAATATTTTTCTTGCAGCTCTCTGAATTGACTCCCACACAGTAAGCTAATAACCTGGTTAGCATATTCATACAATTCCCCTTTCCCTTGAACTGTATTCATGACTGTACTATATTTTGTGTAATGGATCTATATTTCATTTAGTGGATTTCAATGATATGCTTTCAGATCATTCTGTAACAGCTGATGCAATTTAAGAAAAATCGCAACCCCCCCCCCCCCTCCCTCCTTCCCAAACAAACACCCCCACCCTTTTTTCTGAAGTTGTCCTATTGTTTGGTGAGTGGGGTGGGGGGATTTACCACTTTCTGGAGGTGTTTAGTTAAAATGCTTGCACTGCAGAATTTTTGTGATGGGCTTACTCCAAAAATGTTATGCTTCGTTCTTGACTTCTTGTTGTTATTCATATTAGCCACTACCTGTTGGTATTTATACTCAATTGTATGAGCGTACAATTTGGACCTCACTCTTTATTTGCACCGTGCATATATGATTTACGCTTTCTTGGATTTTATGATCTTCTCTGTGCTCTTGCTCAGTAAATGATTTTTTGATTGCAGCACATAGAGCTTGTTTCTCCTACACCCGCGGAAGCTACGGTTTCTAAATTTGACATTGTTGGTCCTGTATGTGAGTCGGCAGATTTCCTGGGAAAGGACCGTGAACTTCCTGCCCCTTCTAGGGTAATTTGTTTTGACCTCTCATAGCCTCAGTTTCAAAAAAAGGGCAAGTTTACCCTCACTTGAGGATTTCTTGAATACAGTTTATAGTCATGCTAACTATGACTTTTGAATTCAGGGCACTGGTTTGGTAGTTCACGATGCAGGGGCATACTGCATGAGTATGGCATCAACCTACAATCTCAAGATGCGCCCACCTGAGTATTGGGTATATTTTCTCAACCTTTTATTAAAATAAGTTTGCTCCTAATATTTCTTTGTGGCGTTGCTTACATCCCTTAATCTATCCTCAAGCCTAGTCAACACTTTGTACCCAAAGTAAACAGACTTCGCATTCTTGTCAACATTTTGTACCCAAAGTAAAGAGTTGGTATTTTTCATTCTCGAGGATTGAGAGTCAAGCTGCTGTATGAATAGTATTTCTGGAGTACAGAAAAACCTTATGGTTACTGGCTAAGTAATGTAATGACAAGATCTATAGCTTACACGCCTTTTGCTGTCCTGAAGACTCCAAAAAATGTCCCTTAAATGAGAGATGTTCTGTATTAATAAATGTTGCTTGGAAAGATCCAGTGCAACTTTTCTTTTCGCGCAAGGGAAATCTGCTCTTTTCTAATGTCGAACACCAATTTGGTGATTGGCTGGATTTCGTTAATGATATTATTGCTAATGACAAGATAAGAAGGTCGAATGCGACTATGAATCTGCTAGTCTTTTTAATATAGCAACATCTTCACATCCAAGGCATGAATCGGTCATCTTCAATATTGTACTATTGATACAAAATTTTGAAAACTGAAATCGGTTTGTGCATACTGCTGTTTGTAGGTGGAAGAAGATGGATCAGTGTCCAAAATCCGGCATGGGGAGACATTCGAAGACCATTTGAGATTCTTTGATGGTCTGTAAAACTATGGTTTCCTTTAAGCACTTAAAACATGGCAGGATGTGAAACTTAGAAGTTCCCTTGGTAGTTTGCTTCATGTCAATGTTGACATTCTGTATTTGGATTGTTCTAATTAATGGATTTTCATTACCATAACATATTTTCGGTCAAACGAAAAATAACATACTGCGAATTTGATGAATGAGGTACAGACACATTTCTTTCTTGTATTTCCTTTGCTAACTAAAATGTATTATACTAAAAGTGACCGTATTTTTTTTCTTCAAAAAGTGACTAAAATTTCCTAGTCTTGACTCTAGTATACTTTATTTAGAACCCGTTTGGATTGGCTTATAAGTTCTTGCATATGTTTGTTTCAGCTTTTTTAGTGTTTGGTGAAAGTCGGCCAACTTAAAGTTATTTTGTGCTTAAAATAAGCCCAAAAAATTAATTGGGCCTGTTTGGCTTAACTTATCTAAAGCAGTTTATAAGTTGGATTATCCCAACTTTTTTTTTTTTTGGCTTATAAGTTGTTTCCAGCTTATAAATTGCTTTTTTTAAGCCCATCCAAATAGGCTGTTACTATGTTAATTGTAAAAGAAGAAAATACGTTGCACATGAACTTGGAGCAGTGTAAACATTTTTTTTTTTGTGTTCATCTGTGAAACTTCTTAATTGTAAAAGAATAAGGCACTGACACACAATTCTGATGATTGTTATTGTTCCAACTTTATTTTATTATACGTAAAAAACATTTACTATTAGGTTAAATATTCTCTACAAGATTAAGGTTTCTTAAGTAACTCCCATCGCAAGTATAGCTTTCCCCACCCCCATTTTTTCTTCTTCTGGGTTTATGCTTCTCAAAAGCCATGGTGGAGACTTGGACGCTGAAAGAAGATCAATTTGTGTCTTTCTTTATATTTTTGTCCGTCTTCTTTATTTTTCTTATTTTAAACACTACTACTACAACAACAGCATACCCACTGAAATCCCAGAATGTGGGGTCTCGGGAGGGTAAAGTGTATGCAAACCTTACTCCTACCTTGAAAGGTAAGGAGACTATTTCCAAAAGACTTGACTCAAGACAAAGCATGATAAAAAGGGTCAGATCCGGACAAACAATTCAAAGCAGTATGAAAATGAAAATAACGAAAGTGAAAAAGACATTATAAAGTAGTCTGAAAAAAAAAGGAGCAATAGCTACTACAGTTAAAAAAGATAATCTAAGTACAAGACAATAGGTAGTAGCACAAATGAAAAGACTAGTCTTATTTCACACTAATTTTGTTAAATATTTAACATATGCTAGCTTAAATGAGTAAAAACACATATTTAGATTAATTGGAGGTCTAATGTTCTCAGTTAAATAACACAAGTATCAAAATTAGAATAAGACAATATATCAAGGACCAAAACCGCTATTTGCCCCAAAAAAAAAAAAAAAATGGGCATGGCGCTGCTCCGTGTCAACAGTGGTTTGGATTTTCCTCAAAAGTTTTCGCTCCATAGTCCACACCCCATTATTCCTCTCTCAAACTGTATCTCTACTGTACTACTACAATTAGAGAGATTCAAAACCGCTTTCTTTTACCCATTGGTTTTTCTTCCTACATTTTTTACTGAAACCATTTATCTTACTTATATCTCCACTCACCATTTTCACCAATGCTTTACTCACACACTTGAAATATCCGAACCCTAGTCTCTTCCTTTTTGTCCACAATTCTCCTACCACTCTGATCCAACTCTTCAAGATTACCTTCTTCTCGCGCTTTACTCTCCGATCGGTAAGTTTTTTTTTTAATTTTCATTTGCTTTTTTACTTCACATTTTCCTATTAAATTTGAAACTGATTTTAGTTTGTATTAATTTCATGTATAAATTTCTTACTGCATTTCCTTTACGTGCTTGTGATGTGTCTTTGCTAATTTGCTCAATTTTGCATGTTAAAGTTTTTCTAGATTAACTGTGACATTAAAATGAAGTGTAGTTAAGTACAGTTAAGAATAAGTAAAATGACATATCTCTTAGATGTAATGCTTCAGCTATCGGTAACAAGCTTTGTTAATATTCTTCATTTTTTAATTGAGGATTGATTATCTGATGCATTTTAGGTTGTGTTAGTTTCATCTATAAAAATAGTTCGTGTCTTGTGAGTTCTATTGATTCTTAAATTCTTGCTGCATTTCCTTTACAGGCTTCTCGTGACGCTTTTGTTGTGAATTTGTTCTAAATGCATTTGAAATTTCTCTAGCTTAACTGTGCTATTAAGATGAAGCGCAGTTAAGTACAGTTAAGAATAAATAAATGACATATCTCTCAGATGTGATGCTTCAGCCATCGATACCATGCTTCGTTAATATTCTCCATTTCTTAATTGAGGATTGATTATCTAATGCATTTTAGGTTTTGTTAGTTTCATCTATAAAAATAGTTTGTGTCGCGTGAGTTCTGTTGATTCTTAAATTCTTGTTGCATTTCCTTTACAGGCTTCTCGTGAGGTGTTCGTCGTTTATTTGCTCAAAATGCATTTGAAATTTCTCTAGCTTAACTGAGCTATTAAATTTTGGCGCCGGTTAAGAATAACATATCATATCTCTTAGATATGATTTGTGAGCTTTGTTAATAGTCTCCATTTTCCTTTTAATTACTTAACCACTCAACATCGAACTGATATGTTATAAATATCTGATGTAACTAAGTATTTGTCTTCAAATGGTTAGCATTAATATAGATGATATTGCATTAAATAAGAATTAACTATTGCCTCCGGGTCAACCGCACTTTTTGGATTTTCGTGAAGTTTTCCCTCCATAGTCCACACCCACCCTTCTATCTCTCCCCCATTATAGTCCCCTTTCCCTATTTCTCCGTGAAACTGTAGTAGATTTCAGTGTAGAGAGAGGGAGAGAGATTGAAAACCGCCTTCGTAACGCTATTCTTTTTTCTTCATACATTTCCTGAAAGCATTTATCTCTCTTTCTTCTTCTTCACTCACCATTTGCAGCATTGCTTAACGCACACACTTGAATCGGAACCCTAGTCTGTTCGTTTTTGTCCACAATTCTTCTACGGTTTTGATCAAACTGTTCAAAATTTCTTTCATTTCGCTCTTTGCTCCCGGATCGGTAATCTTGTATTGCATTTCTTTCATTTGCTTTGTACTTTACAGTTTCTTACTCTTATGGTGTTAAAATTGAGGACTGATATGCATTCTTGTATGGATTTCATCTATAAAAATAGTTCCTACCTTGTGAGTTCTGATGATTACTAATTTTGTTACTGCTTTTCCTATCGTGTGAGTTCTGATGATTCCTCACAAATTCGTCCTCTTCCGTTTTTGTTCCCGTGATGAAAATATCATTTTCTATTTTGGGATTCATGTCGGTATGTTATTTTTGCCCTAAGACTGATTTTTAATCCTCTCGATTACTTGTTTCTGTTCACTCGATTTCGCTTGCCCCCTTTTTCAGTTTATGTTAGCTGATGGTGTTATGTGTGTTGATCATCTATACCTATATGGATAAATGATTATGGTATGTTAGTTTTTGGGGTTTTATTTAGGTTTTCTCTTTAATGAGTTTTCATTGATCGCTGAATTTCTAAGTTGCTAGGACACGACGTAGGTATGATGTACGTGGGTATGTTGTGGATGTGGGATCCGTATTCCCTACCCCATTTGGTCAACCAATTTTGGGTACTTTTGACCAAAATCGACAGAGAAATTCCGGACAGAGTCAGTTATTTCTGTAATCAAAGCAAAAGCTAAGGTGAAATTTGAGAAAACGGAATACCTTGTACATAGAAATTTCTATGTCACTCCTTTTCCTTTTATCTCCTTCTGAGATTCTCCTCTTGATTAATATTTTCTCCTCAAGCTTTCCACATAATATCTCATAATTTAGCTTTTATAACTCTATTTTTGGATATTTGAATTATTTTAGGCGAATCCCCGCACCCGTATCCATACCTGCATCCGCATCCCCGGATCTTAAAATTTACATCATGAAAGATCCGCGCCCGTATCGGACACCCGCACCTGAGTCCGAGCAACTTAGCTGAATTTACTCTTTTTTGTGTGTGTGTATTTTGAGTTTGATGGAAAATCTTGACTTCCAGGCAGATCTTCTATAGAGATTAGTTTTGTTGAATTTTGATTCTCTATTTCTGCTTAAAGTACTCCTTTTTATTTTGGAATGACTTTGGATTGTTAAGCTATGCCCCCCCCCCCCCCCCCACCTCTCTCTTTTTAAAGGGGACAACACTGGGGCCAGTACACTACAATTGGAATGTAATGTTATGAGCTGGACTACAATTGCTATCCAGTTGGGCCCTTTTTATATTCTTTGAACTATGTGCAAAATAAAAATTGCTTTCCCTTTGTTAGGTTCTTTATTTTTTTGATGAAGCTTCGTTGGGTTCCTTATCACTACTACTTTTTTTCATGTGTTTTATATTCAAAGATACCAAGAGCATTAACACTATTCTCGTAGTTTTTTGTTCGTCTATTTCTGGTTACCACATGTGTTTCTTGCGCTTCAGTTATCGCATTATTTTGTCATTGTTACTGTCTTTTTCTCGAATGCTATGTACTGCTTTTTCCATCGCATTATTTCGTTGTTGTTCTTGCTTTCATTACTCCCATATCCCCTTTTTCAAACTGCTATGAAATGCTTTACTTGATCCGAGGGTCTATCGGAACAACCTCTCTATCTCTATGAGGTAGGGGTTTGGTCTGCGTACACTCTACCCTCCCCAAACACCACTTGTAGGATTAGATTGGTTATGATATTGTGTTGTATTTCCTTTACAGTCTTCTAGCGTTGTGCCTTCGCTAATTTTCCCAAATTGTATTGTTAGAAATTATCTAGTTTAACTGTGCTATTAAAATTAAAATGAAGCACAATTAAGAATAAGTAAATGACATATCTATCAGGTGTAATGATTCGGCTATCGATAACACGACTTGTTAATATTTTCCATTTTATACTGAGGATTGATTTTCTGATGCATTTTAGTTTGAATTAATCTCATCTGTAAAAATAGTTCATGTCGTGTGAGTTCTGTTGATTCATATATTCTTGCTTCATTTCCTTTACAGGCTCCTCGTGACTGTGTTTGCCGTGAATTTGCTCAAAATGCATTTGAAATTTCTCTAGCTTAACTGAGCTATTTATTTTAGGCGCAGTTAAAGATAATCAAATGACTTATCATATCTGCCTTTAATGCTATTTTTTCAACATTAATCTTCTTGATGCAGAGAGTCCCTAAATGGTAATGCTAACATTTCATTTCTCATGTTTATAAATATAATCTTTTAAAGGTCGCAAGATATTACCGTTTTTATTAAATCAATCTCATGAGCTTAATAGGATTACTTTAATTAATCACTCAATTAATTATGCCTCATCCCAAATTGATAGCCATGTGAATCATCAGTATTCATTTCGATCCCTTGAAGTTCGTATCCTTCATTCAATCAATGCTTCTCTCTCCCAATCCCCCATCATGGTCCCCTTTCCCTATTCCTCTGAGAAGCTGTAGTAGAATTCACTCGTTCAGTGCACAGAGAGAGAGAGAGAGAGATTGAAAACCGCCTTTTTTACCCTATCGGTTTTTCTTCGTACATTTCCTTAAAGCATTTGTCTCTCTTTCTTTCTTCTTCTCCACGGACCATTTGCAGCAATACATAACGCACACACTTGAATTGGAACCCTAGCCTCTTTGTTTTTATCCGCAATTCTCCTGCGGTTTTGATTGAACTGTTCAAAATTTCCTTCATCTCACGCTTTGCTCCCGATCGGTAATCTTTTACTGCATTTTCCTTTGCTTCGTACTTTACATTTTCGTACTGTTTTGTTGGTAAGTTGAGGACTGATAATCTGATGCATTTTTTAGTTTGTATTTATTTCATCTATAAAATAGTTCGTATCGTGTAAGTTCTGATGGTTGCTAATTTCTTATAGCATTTCCTTTATGCGCTTCTAGCAATTTGTCTTGGCTAATTTGCTCAAACTGTTTTGTTAAAAATTCTCTAGTTTAGCGCAGTTAAGTACAGTTATGAATAAGTAAATTGCTTATCTATCATCTATAAAAGAGTTCATGCCGTGTGAGTTCGGTTGATTCTTAAGTTCTTGCTGCATTTCCTTTACAGGTTTCTCATGACGTGTTAGTCGTGAATTTGCTCAAAATGCATTTGAAATTTCTCTATTTTAAATTGACGAGTGATTATTTTAGTTTGTATTAATCTCATCAGTAAAAGTAGTTCGTTTTGTGTGAATTGTGATGATTCGTAAATTCTTGCTGCATTATTTCCTTTACATGGTTTGCTGGATGTCTTCGTAGATGATTTGCTCAAATTGTATCGTTTGGCTATAACAATTTTACTAGTAATAGTTTGGTAGAAGTAATTCTTTCTTGTAAAGAACCCATTTCGGTACTCAGGTCGGTTGATAACCCACAGTGGAAGGCATTCTACCCAATAAGGCCGATACTTTGAATTTGTCTAGCTTAACTGAGCTATGGAAATCAAGCACAGTTAATTACATTTAAATTAAGTAAATGAATTTCTCAGATATAACGCTTCGGCAATCAGTAACAAGCTTTTGTTAAATTTCTCCATTTTATATTTCTTGTTTTTGTTTTTATTATTTATCCTGCTCCTCCTACCAATTCAGTAGCCTAATTTCTTTGCCAGAAATCTTTTAGAGTTATGCAATATTTCTTTTTGCATTTTCCATTTTTTCGAGTTCCATAATGGTTGTTGTGCAAAGCATAAATTCTTATCAAGTTTGCTTAATTAGTTTCTTGGTGGTAATTGCTGAAAATTAAGTGATATCAAATAGCGACGATTTTTTGCATTAATACTTGATAGCTTATCTTAAACCATAAACCAGTACATGGTGCCAAATAAGGCAGGCTAGTGGCTGGAGCCGTTTATTGCCTGTTTGGAATGTCCGACTAGATAGTAGTAGCTGAACTCTTGCATTATATATTTCTTACCTATTTTTGTTTTTATTGTTAATATTACTTAATTAGATATGCAGTAGCTCTAATTGCTAAATAGGTCGCAATTGGTTCTTTACCCTTGTTCCAAATTATTTTTTTCCCCTGCAGCTGTAGTAAACTTGAAATTTGTCTGTCTAAACTTTTGAACTCACTAACTGAACATGTTTGCATCTCCTTGTAGACTATTTCCTTACACTTTCAGAACACATCATTGATAAATTTGGTGCTTTCTGTATATTTCAGGTTTTATTGCATTTTGGCAGTAACCGGTCGGTCGATCTTAGGTGCAGATCATTAATATTCAGTTCATTCCAGGTTTCTTACTCAGTTATGGCCAGCGAAACAAATACAGGCTTTTCCAACGGCAATGGCGATGCTCATTCTACTCCACAAAGGACTTACCAGGTTGTGGTTGCTGCAACTCGAAATATGGGTATTGGTAAGGAGGGAAAGTTACCTTGGAGACTGTCTACAGATCTCAAGTTCTTCAAGGGTATCACAGGGACTACGTCGGATCCTACAAAAAAGAATGCTGTTGTTATGGGAAGAAAGACTTGGGAAAGTATTCCTATTGAACATCGGCCTCTTCCTGGCCGCCTCAATGTTGTTCTCACACGTTCAGGGAGTTTTGACATTGCTACAGCAGAAAATGTTGTCATATGTGGAAGTTTAGGTTCTGCTTTGCAACTATTGGCCGCCTCACCTTATGGTCTATCTATTGAGAACGTGTTTGTTATAGGAGGTGGCGAGATTTTCAGGTCAGCTTTCTTGCTGTTCCCTTTTTTAGCTAGCCTTTAATGCTAGTTTTTAACATTAATCTTCTTGATGCAGAGATTCCCTGAATGCTCATGGTTGTGATGCAATCCATATCACTGAAATTGAGACTGATATTGAATGTGATACTTTTACTCCTGCTATTGACACCTCGGTATTTCAACCCTGGTACTCATCATTTCCAGTGGTCGAAAACAAGATTCGCTACTCTTTTACTACCTATGTTCGTGTGAAGAATTCTGGAGTAGAAACTGTTAATCAGGCAAATAGTGAGACTCCTGGGAACGGTTCAGATTCTCTTAGTATTGAGATTAAAGCGTTTCCCTTCTTGCCTAAAATGATATTTGAGAAACATGAAGAATACTTGTACCTGAGACTGGTTGAAGAGATCATCTCGAATGGCATGCCAAAGGATGACAGGACTGGCACCGGTACTTTGTCAAAATTTGGTTGCCAGGTAATGAGAAGTACAGATAAAGTTCAGTTCTGTATGCTTTGTTCTCTCTTTTCCTTTATTTTGGGTGTCTGAAGAAGTGATTACATCAAATATGTTTAGTTGGGAGAAGAGAGTTGTTGAAGTAAAATTGGTCAGAGAAGGTTTCACATTTGATCACAATGTAAATGATAAAAAGGGGAAGGAAAGGCGAAGCTTTGCATGTAACCTTGTGAAGCCTGTCTGAAGAATATCAAACAAAGTCCTCTCTGTTTGCCTTCCCCGTTTATATTAGTATATTACAAGTAATTTAATGCTTGTTTGGTGTATCTGCCGTAATGCTGTATATTTTTTATCGCTGCAGATGAGATTCAATTTGCGCAAATCATTTCCCCTTCTTACAACAAAGGTATTGTGTTATGTTTTGGTTTGTAGTTTAATTGCTTTTGATTTAACCCACATCCAATTTTTTCTACTTCTACAATGTGAACTGCAAGCACATATCATTTGACTTTTTTTTTTGTTCTTTGGGTTTCAGAAAGTTTTTTGGAGAGGTGTCGTTGAAGAACTCCTATGGTTCATCAGTGGATCAACAAGTGCTAAGGTGTCTTTCTGTTCCTCGCTGATTGTATAATTTGGGTTCTGTTTCCTTGTCACTAATGCTCTGTGCAATTGTTATGGCATCTTGGAGATTGTAACACTTTTCTTTTAGTTATTTTTTGGCCCATTTATCGTGCATAACTAAGATTTTCAGTTTAGGTCCTGCAAGAGAAGGGCATTCATATTTGGGATGGCAATGCATCCAGAGATTATCTTGATAGGTAAGATCTTCTCTCTCGTTTTTGCTGTCAAGTCTATTAGAAAAGTTGGACTGTCTTTAAGTTTGCATCCCATTTCAGTATTGGCTTGAAGGATAGGGAAGAGGGTGATTTGGGACCAGTATATGGGTTTCAGTGGAGACACTTTGGTGCCAGGTCAGTGTTCGAACTTACTGATCTGACATACAGTTGGTCAAAACTCTAGAGTGCTGTGGTAACTTGTTCCATTGGACCGGCTATATACAGGTACATTGACATGCATACTGACTACAGTGGCCAAGGGTTTGACCAATTGGCTGATGTTATCAACAAAGTTAAAAACAATCCAGATGACAGACGTATTATTCTTTCAGCTTGGAATCCTTCTGATCTTAAACTGATGGCACTCCCACCTTGTCACATGTTTGCTCAAGTTAGTTTTATCTTGGTTTTGTTTACAACTTAACTTATTGTTTATCTAGTGAACTTCTCTGTCATCTTGTGGTTGCAGTTTTATGTAGCCAATGGGGAGTTATCCTGTCAGATGTATCAGCGATCTGCTGATATGGGTTTGGGAGTGCCATTTAACATTGCATCTTATGCCTTGCTGACATGCATTATAGCTCATGTTTCTGGTATGCTGTCAGGATTCCTCTTGTTAATTTCACATGTGCATTATGTAATAACTAGCAAATTTTCTACCTGCTTAAAGGCATGACAGTAGATGAGGATTCTGATTAAGCGAAAAAGATGTTGCAAAAACTCATGTACTAGGCGAGGAATTTGGAATTGGAATTTATGCGCTTCTCATGAGACTCAATCCTTGTCCTGTATGAAAAATCTTATGCCTTAATATCTCTAGCTAAGGTTCTAAGTAGTACTGCTTCATGATATAGCCAATTACTTTTTGTGTATTTACAAAAAGGATTTGGTACTTTTGAAATTTTGATTATGTTCATGTGTATTGATATTGGAGACATATCTTTTGATAGTCATTCACTGCTCATTCTACATCGAGACCACTTCAGTCCCTTTTGTTTTATGATGTACCTCATGGTTTTTGCTTTAACTTCTCTTTTACAGATCTAGTTCCTGGTGATTTTGTCCATGTCATTGGAGATGCTCATGTTTATCGTAATCATGTCAGACCTCTGCAAGACCAGCTTCAGAAGTTGCCCAGACCTTTCCCAGTAAGTAATGAAACTCTCATTTCCTGCTGTTATACTCTATCTCTACCTCTCTAACTTCTGTTGGTTCTGAATGGGTGTAGGTGCTGAAGATCAATCCGCAGAAAAAGGATATAGATTCCTTTGTTGCTGCTGACTTTAATCTTGTTGGTTATGATCCTCACCAGAAAATAGAAATGAAGATGGCAATATGAAGTGCCATGGAATCAGTCCTGGAATTCCTCTGCTCTTACAATATGTTGCTTGTATTTTGAGGCAAGTGATGGAATTTCCCATCTTCTGTTTTCTTCTCTCTTTGGTACTTACATGACCTAATTTTTTTTAATGTGGGAGAGTTCCTGTAGGCGTTGTCTTAGATCCATTGCTTGACGTTCTGAGTGTAAGAGAGCAAGTGTGATGCCCAAACTTTCCCATTTTCCTTCACCTGGTAGCTGTTGCCTGTAGGAAAAGGGGGAACTCTAGTTGATGGCTGTGGAAAGTTTTGTTTATTAGATGTTGCAACTATGATCGCAAGTCAAATACCCAATAAATTACTGGAGTTTGTCAAATATACTTTAACACAAGATTGTCCCTTAATAATTTACAAAAACTCATGTCTTTTGGACACTGCGCACTTCTAAAGGTACCCCTGGCTCCAGGGCCCCTGTCAACCACTAGACTACCTACCGTTCGGCCATAGGTTGTAGTAAATGAAGCCTACCGTTAAGGCCTACTTCAACCAGCTTTTCCTGGCCGAGTGTTGGTATCACTTGCTCAAAAGGGGATGCGACTGTCTCTTTTTGCTGCTTGTTTAGTATATTCCGTTTACTCTCCTATTAGAAACTGCCTTAGAGGAGCACCGATCTCCTCTACAAATAGAGGGCAGATTTTATGCATCAGCATTGTGTTATCATTGAATGTGTGAAATATATTTCCTTCTCCGCCATGGTTTCTTGCTGATGTGCAGAGTGCTTTTTGATATTTTGTTATATGCGTAGGTGTCTTTTGAAAATATTGTTCCTTGAACATGTCTTTCGGCATTCCATTACATGCTCTTATTAGTGACAATGGTGCTGAAACCGGGCATCAGTTGAACCTTTTGTGATGCACAAGATCTCGTACCTGATTAGGGTGGGATAGTGTGTTGTCAAGGCATCCTTTTTGTTAGTTGGAAATATATTATAGTCATGTAAGAGATTTATATGTCCGTGAAAAATATAGAGAACTTCTAGTACCTTTTATTTTTATTTAGTATAATATTGACTGGACTAGCTTAAATGGAGCGCCATGGTCAGACTGGATTCATATAGCGGACCCCAACTTGTTTGGGATTGAGTAGTAGTATAGTAGTTGTTTCTGAATTCTGCAGGGTTGCCTTTTGGAAAAGATTTTCCAATATTGTGGCTTGGGCTCTTATGTACTCTTTCACCTTTGGGGGTTCTAGAATCTATCCATCTATAACTATGCTTTCAATTTTTATTTTATATGGCGTTCATTTCTTTTTTTTTTTGTTTATTGAAGTGGTTGAAGCTTACTGTTTTCCTTGCTTAGTGGAGAGCTGGTTTTGATGTTGTTGGTACAATTTTGCAGGTAGGGCAACTGGGGTATGTCTGAGGAGTTTTTCTGTAATTTGAATCTTTACTAGCATACATGAGGAGAAAACACTTGCTAAGTATTAGGATCTGTGAATCCTTTAGCTTCAAATGATGTTTTCGTGGTTGCTAAGGTGATTTAGAATACAATGACTTTCCTTTTGTCTATGAGACTTACCTTTTGGGCTTTACCAATGACTATGCTGATACAATTCTGCAGTTGAACTAAACACTAGATCCTTTCTGTTGAATTATGGCTTATATATTTGCTCATTTATCTTTGTATCATTTCATGGTTTTGGTTCAGCTTGGTTTGTGTGTAAGCAAGCAGATACCAAGAGGGTGGGAGATTTCTATAAGCTACTAGGATTAGTTTATTATAGTCAAACAGTGGTACAAGGTATCATCGCATAGATGGGTTTGAGGTTGCTAGATGAACAATGATGGAATCATGGAATGCCAGTGCGTAAAGGCCTTCAAATTTGTGTAATTTCTAGTGCTAGAGGCGTTAAATGGATGAGTCGGTCAAACTTGAACGGGTCAGAACTTGTTAAGTTAATTAATGGGTTATGATTTAACTTGTTCAAAGTTTACTTAGGTCAAGATGGGTCAAATAACATGTCATAATTCAATCCATCTAGTATGACCTAACCTCTCCTTTTTATTTTTAGAAAAACTGTGCAGGTTATGTATTTTCTTAAATATTTTTTCAGTTATACACTAGTACCAGAAAATAAAGCAACATTCTTCAAATCGCATTTAGATTTCGGAAAGAAAAAGATGAAACCTATCACAAACAGAATAAAAAAAGGAAACAAATCTGAACTGAAAATTCCAATTGCTTTTGTGAATCAAAAACCCAATCTCTATAGGATTGTGGTTGGGATTCAAAACCCAATCCCATGAGATTATGGCTTACAGAAAATTATAAATTCAACCCCTCCTCTTTAACACCCATTCTCCACTGCCTACTTCTGATATAGCCAAATTCAAGCCTTCTTCCAAGTTAAGCAAATACTATGCCGATACGACAAACCCTAAAAAATATAAGAGCATTATCACTAGCTCCAAGTTCGTTCAAAGAAGGTACTGATGTGAGCGTTAAATGTCAACAGTTATACGGCGGTGGTATGCTTTTGAAAGCAAATTTATGTAAATTCGACAACAATCATATTGTACATATCACTACTGGTTTTCCACTTAAGGTTAAAATGCGCGTAGAGCGTCGTCCATCATCCTTGGCTTCTTTAGACTTCATCTTAGATCATTTAACCAAGCAAACTTTTTGGATTCCTTACAATAGTATCTTTTCAGACGATGCTTCGAGTATTGTATCAAAAATAATATGTTTGATGAATGTTCCCTTCTTTTTCGATCACAAGCTAAATATAAGCTTTAAAGATACTAAGAACACTACTACCACCTTGGCAAACAAGGACGCGCTTATTTCTAAGATATTGACTTTTGCTCGGAGCATGAAGGATCGTCCATCTTTGATTAATAAAAAAGACTACGGGTACATGATTTTGGATATTACAAAGATTACTTATTTACCCGACGTGGAATTTGTGGAGATGTATAACGAAATGGGAGAAGACCAATTAGAACAAAAGAGGAATACTTGTGAAAGGACTCAAGGAGAGTTGGACTCACGGATTGCGGCGTTTGAATTGCAGAAAAAAGTTGGAATCAAGAAGATGAGATATCAAGCTAGTGAATTTAAGGATTCTAATTTATTAGACACGTGTTCGATTTGTCAGGATGAATTTTTAGAAGGTTCTGTGGTTTCTTGTATTGATCAATGTTCCCACGCCTACCATGATACTTGCATTTTAGAGTGGCATTTAAGGAATCTATCTTGTCCTTATTGTAGATGCAAGTTGATATAGAAAGTCTAGTCTTTGGTTAAAAATTAGTTATGCAACTTTTTTGTATGTCATTGCAGATATCTACTATTGCATGTATTATGCTGATTAAATACTATATGTCTTGTCAATACTTAAAAAACAGGTGTGGTCGCAGACAAGGAAAGGCATTGGGCTATCACCCTCCTTTCGTCTTCTTCCTTTTAGTAAATATTATTCAGTTATCGCGTTTTTATTCTGCAATTGTATTACTATATGTTGTTTTATTTGTTTTGTATCTTGCAATTTTGTTGTTTTATTTTTCTTACAATCTTGCGTTGGTTTCTTTTGAGCTGAGTGTCTATCGGAAACAACCTCTCTATCCAGTGACGAATCCAGGATTTTCACTCAGGGGATTCGAAAAAAACAACAAAAGCTAAATATAAAAAACTACGTTGTCCCTGGGGATCTAACCTAGGACGCTAGAGACAATTTTGAACACCCTGGACCGCTTGAGCTAACCTTTTGCATTTGTTGAGGGTGTTCAAAAGTCAATATATGTACATAAACACGAAAAATTTACCCTATATATACATTGTAATTTTTGCCAAGGGGTATACTCAGTCCGCCTCACCGCCATGTAAATCTGCCCCTGTCTCTATCCCACAAAGGTAGGGATAAGGTCTACTACATCCTACCCTCCCCAGGCCTCACTTGTGGGATTATACTTAGTATATTGTTGTTGTCATACTTAACAAACAAATTGTGATTTGTCTTTGGTTTTATTTATTTTATTTACGGAGATTTATGCCCTCTTATCTCGACAACACAACCCATTTATGAAGTTAAGCAATCCTGATAACGTAGCCTAAAGAAAGTTCCACAAAGAAACACATATAAAATCCAGAATGGACATTCTTGTACTATGATTTTCAAGAGTAGATCAATAACGACAGAAAATGTACAGTAATACAGTATAATGTAAAATGCAAAAGAAAAAAGGAGAAAACTATCACAAACAGAAGAAAAAATAAAAGGCAGACGGCGTATACACTAGAGTTTTTGAAAGAAAAAGGGAAACAAACCTGAATTGAATATTTCCAATTCCTTTAGGGAATCGAAAACCCAGTCACTATAGGATTATGGCTTGTAGTAAACTATAAAACCGATCCCCATTACCTACTCGTGCTCAAGCCAATCAAGCCTTCTGCCTAGTTTAGCGAAAAATACTATGCCCATGCTACCAACTCTAGAAAATATGCGTGTATTACAACTAGTTCCAAGTTCGTTGTTCAAAGAAGGTACTGATGTGCATGTTAAATGTTCACAATCTCATGGTGGTGGTATGCTTTTAAAAGCAAATTTGTGTAAATTCGATAGCGATCATATCATACACAACACTACTGGTTTTCCAATTAAGGTTACTATGGTTGTAAAGCGCCGTTCATCATGCTTGACTTCTAAAAATTATATCTATGACCATAAATCTAACCAAACCTTTTGGATTCCTTATGATGGTATCTTTTCAGATGACGCTTCAAACATTATATCGAAAATAATATGTTTGATGTATGTTCCCTTCTCTTTAGATCAAGGTTTAATCTATAAAGACATGAAGACCACTACCAAGTTGGCAAACAAGGACACATTGATTTCCAAAATAATTAATTTTGCTCGGAGCATGAAGGATTGTCCATCTTTGATTTCTAATGAAGACGGCTGGTACATGACTTTGGACGTAACAAAGGTTACTTATTTATCCCACATGAAATTTATGGAGACGTATAACAAAACGGGAAAAGACTATAATTGGAATACATGGACAAGGACTCAAGGAATGTTGGATTCACGAATTGCGGCGTTTGAATTGCAAAAAAAAGTTGGGATGAAGAAGATGACATTTCAAGCTAGTGAATTTAAGAATTCTAATTTATTAGACACGTGTTCAATTTGTCAGGACGGATTTTTAGAAAGCTCTATAATTAGTTGTATCGATCCGTGTTCTCACGTCTACCATGATGCTTGCATTTTAGAATGGCTTTTAAGGAATCAATCTTGTCCATATTGTAGATGCAAGTTGCTATAGAAAGTCTAATCTAGGTTAAAAAGTAGTTATGCAACTTTTTGTATGTCATTACGGATTTCTATTATTGTATGTATCATTAAATGGTGATTGAATATTATATATCTTGTCAAAACATAATAAACAAATTGTAATTTGTCTTTGTTTTTTCCTTTAACTATGAAGATTTATGTCCTCTCGTCTACTCACCACAACCTATCTGTAAAGTTCGGGAGTCTTTTATAACTTAACCTAAAGAAAGTTCCACAAAGAAAAACATAAAACCCCGTAATGGACATTCCGCACTATGATTTTTTATCACATTAAAATCACTATAAAATATCGAAGCAATTTTACAGGTAGATGAATTTACAGATCTAATAAACGCAAATTAATAAATATAAATATTTGACGGATTCTAAAATTGTTAACTTTTGACAAAATGAAAGGACCAAAACTGTTCAGTGTGTCAAACTGGCAATTCGTCTATAGCAAAATTTGGGTCTATCACGGTCCAAAGTGTTTGGGCCAGTCCAATACCCATGTCTTTCAACCGAAGCCCAAATAAATACTAAATGCCGTTAATTACGCGTTTACCAAGTGCAAGTCTTATTCAATATTTCCATTGGTACAAAATTTTCAATGATAGTTTAACTTTTTCAAAGTAATGGCTGAGATAGCATGTCTAATTTAACCTCTTTCTTCATAAATTTATGGCTAGTGCTTTATTTTCTTATATTTGACGGTGGATTTAAATTTTAGAGTTTATCAATTTGAATCCAAAGCAGTCGATAAATCACATAATTTTTTTTTTTTTTATATTATTACTTATAGTATAAAAATATGTGGGCATTAGTTAAGAAGTGAAGTGATTTTGACACGTGGAAACTAGACGTTGATTCTAATTAATGAAACTGAATTAATCAAACAAACATTAAATAAATTGAAAAGTTTTTACCAAACAAACCTTAGTACTTTAATTTATAATCTCCACATAGACCTGACTCTTGGAGTCTTGGTTCAACTGCAACATGTTTTTCACATCCTTTTCAGGAGACACAAAATCAAAGTGAGAAGCAGTGGGTTGGTGAAAAGAAAAATAAAATTGTACTACTTGTGGAGTTCATTTAACAATTCAAAAGTTTCAAGATTCTAAGGTGAGATAGTGGAATTCTTTTAAAAGGTTATGCAAATTCATTTAACCCCCTTTTTTTGAGAGAGATAGAACAACAGACGAGTGTAATGGAAAGCTACAACCTTGCCTTTTTTTTTTTTTCCTTAAATAAGGAAAGATATCTTACTAGAACTAGAAAGCTAAGCAATGAAAATAAATAATATGGTATTAATTTAGTTGCAAAAGTAAGAAAATACTTTTCTCCCAATAACGATAGTGGTCGTGCCAGTTTGAATGTTCACTGACACTGATATTGAATTTATACCGCCCATAAAAATTAGATACATGAGAAGAAATTGCATATGCAATATTTGTTTTGTTTTTTTTTTTTTTTTTTGAGATTTTAATTTTGTTTTTCTGTGATTTTTATCCGCTCCATTAACCGGTAAGCAACATTATTGAGTGCAGTAAGTAAAGACTAAAGTATTGTTTTGTGGAACAATAAAAGATAAAGGAAAAAAGAGTCATATGAAGAGATTGGAGTAATTCTTTGGAAGGATCAGTTCCATACAAGTGTGGTCTTACCAAGTCAATTTCTAGATTTGCTTTTACGTCTCTCTTTATGCTTTATCTCGTGTGTCAAATTCCATTACTGAAATCACTACTTACAGTAGCTCAAAAGCATCTGATTTCTAGAACCAAAATTTAGAATACATTCCACGATTTCCACAAAATATTCTTTTTGGTAATTTATCCAAAAAAATGATAAGAGTATCAGTGATGGGTATATAGCATTATGCTTTTCCATAGTTCATATGGGTGTTTGATTTTCGACTCAGTGTTCAGTATTTGTATCGGGGTATCGATTAATTCGGATTCACGTCGCGTAAGATTCATTAAAGAAGAGACGTTCTTTACTAAGATTTAATCTATATTGGAGATTTGAAAAGAAATTTTTTAATTAAGAGTGGTGGGATCATATTCATCCCATTATAAAAGCGTCTAAATAGGTCATATGTGAATGCACGAAAATGACTTGACATTCTCCCTTTGAGCGCATATTTCCACATGTTTATTGTCTAATCCTTTATAAATATATTCTTGGAATTAATTTAGCAACTCCATATGACAATGTATCAGATTCTCTTTTAAGAAAAAGGTATTTATTTGATTTGATTTTTATTTTTTTGGATTATTAGGGTAAAATCTTGTATTCCCGAACCAAACTACATGAGTTCATATTAGATTTAATTAGATCTTGAGATACAATAAACTTTAAGGACACATTTACTTGTCGGGGTTATGAATACAATTATATCGTTTGGTTATTACTTTTTACAAGTAATATCTTTATAATTTTATACTGGAGTCTTGATATTATTTTATAGGGAAAAGGGTTAAAAATACCCCTCTACTTTGAGAAAAGGCTAAAAATGTCCTCTGTTACGAATTTGGGTCAAATATACCCCTCCCGCCATTAAAGTTTTTAAATATATCTCTCTCTTAACGAAATCCCCAAATCTCCCAAAATAATCCGATTTCAGTTTTTAAACTAGTTCCATTATTTAACCTGACCCAACTAAATAACAATCCGATTTCATTTTTTTGAGATAATTGGAGGGGAATAAGAGGATAGTATGAGTTATTATTTAGTTGGGTCAGGTTAAATAATGAAGTGGGTTTAAAAATAAAATCGAGTTATTTTTGGAGATTTGAGAATTTCTATTAAGAGAGGGGTATATTTGAAAACTTTAATGGCGAGAAGGGTATTTTTGACCCAAATTCGTAACGGATGATATTTTTAGTCCTTTTCCTAAAGTAGAGGGGTATTTTTTACCCAATTTTATACCACAGCAACCCAAGATTAAGTTATAGCTCGAAAAAACAATTGACATGACAGAATTGCCCTTCCTCGAAGCCCTCTTCAAAAATTTATAATAAGAAGATTAAGGTTAAAATTAAAACAAAAGATCATCCAACTTTATCCAGTTTTAAACCAAACACGAGTTTAAATTATACACCGTATATCCACGATTTAGTGCAATGAATCAAACAAACTGTTGGTACCTAAAAATCCATAGATTAGTAATCCAATATTATAATCCCTGTATTATAATCCCAACATAATTCTATTCACGAACTAAACGACCCTTAATAAGCTTTTTAAGATAGGTGAGAAACGAATCAGCAAAAGGTAAAATGGTAAGTTAATTTATGCACCAAATGTAAGTTTATGATACAAAATATTGTAGTAACAAAGATCTAAGGCAAAGCGACATTTGCAAAAACCTTCCATGACATCCATCGATCATCATAATATATTACTGTACAGATCTATTGTAGCAAGCAAGCTATATGGAGGAGGGCCTAAGAACTATGAGTACTATGTATCTACTTTTTTTTGTTTCTTGTTTTTGTTCACATAAAAAGGAAAATGAAGAGGAGCGCTGAAACAACGGTAAAATTATCTTCATATTATTTATAGGTCACGAGTTCAAGCCATAAAATCAGCCGCTGACGCTTGTTTCAGGGTAGAGTGTCTACCTTAATACTCCATACACCGGGCTGCGCTTCAACATAACCAAAGCAAATAAAAGGAAAAAGTTTACAATGGGAGAGAGCAAAAACTAGTACATGAACATGGACTAAAATCAAGCTATGTTTCATAAGAAACAACAGCTGAGAACTCTTCTTCCCTCAAAAATCTTTGTTGTCTTGCAATGAAATTCTCAACAGTTTTCCTGAATTCGTCGCTGCTCATCTCGTCCTCCGGATATGAGGTTGTTGTCATTGTCATAGTTGGTTTTACACTGTCAGCGTTTATAACTTTCCGGCATCCTACTGTAGCTGATCGGTTCAATTTTTTTCTAGGTTTTTTCTCATCATGGGACAAACATATAGCGTTGTCCGAATGGCTACGGTGAATTTTCTTTTCTATTTGCCTTTCCACCAGAATACTCTGTTTCCTTTGTTTTTTGCTCTGTTCACAATAAGCCTCTTCTGCAAGAATACTCTGTTTCCCCTGGTTTTTGCTCTGTGCATAATGAACCTCTTTGTTCATCGAACATTTTTGTTTGTACTCATCGTGCAGATCAACTTTAACGTCGTTTGTGGAGTCATCTTTAGTAGACGACTGTCCTGATTTCAAGAAGAGGATGATGACAATTGCGTTTCCAAGAACGAAGACGAATCGAGGACTAATGAGGGTGACACCTAGTCCCTTGAAATAATCCGTCGAGAGCTTGAAAGAGAGCGGCAATTGAGTGGAAAATCTTGAGATTATGATGAAAAAAATGCTAAATTCGATGAAACGGAACAACTTTATCACTCTTTGACGCTTTTTGCACCTTAACATAGCGTTTGCTTTCTCCATTTTGATGTTTTGGAAATTAAAGGATTCCTTCTTCTTCTTTTTTTCCACTTTACTTCTAACAAGTGAAAGAGAGGTGGATTGATGAGCTTTCACTCTTAGCACAAAAGAAATTGGATCAAAACCACAGTTATGTTGAAGAGGAAAATGTGGTAAGAAGTTGAAGAAACAGATTAAGTTTTGTATAGAGGAGCAAGTCCCCCTCTGTTTTTCTTATTTTATGTTTGTTTTCAGATTGTGGGGATTTTAGAGGCAATGTTGGAGTATATATAGGCTATAGAAGTATATATTCTATATTCTTTATTTCTTTCTTCCTTTATTTTATTCGTTTCTCCTTTTTTTCTTTATTTCTTTTGCTTTATGCATATATAAAAGGAAAAGTTATACATTTGGTCGCTCGATCAAAAATATTTACAGCCGCTAGCAATATATATATTATACATTAATTATACATATATTATACATCTGTCGGCTTTTTTTTGAGATGGACGGCTATTTAAGTTAATCTATGTATTCAAAACTCACTAGCTTAGTCAACTTGAATTTGTGTTGGATAGGCCTACTAAAGCGAGCAAAGCTCAACTATATTTAAAAGTTGGCCACTTTATTAAAATTAGACCAGCAATTTGAAGTCCAGAAGTAACACCAAGTCTGAAGTTTAAATTCAAAAATGATAAATTCAGACCAACGCTCTAAGCCTCTATATTAAGACTCACTTCCAAATACATGGCCACAAAAGTGTCTACCTGGTATAAGTATAAGGTGTTCCTTACCAAAAAATTCTCTATTATTAGGGTGGCCTAAAAATTTGAGTTTGCTCTAGAACACATTTCTTGTCAAGAGATTCTTCATTTCTAGGATCGAAATCCAAAATCTCTGGTAAAACAAATGGATATATTCCAACTATCCACCAAGCCCCTTGGTGATTTTTTTGGCTCATTTTGGGTTAATAGTTGAAATAGATTCTTTGTTGCTATCACTTTGTTATATTTATTCGTCTCATATTTTCCAGTAAATAAGGAAACACACTAGACCCAACAGTTCCAATTGTGATTTTTTTTTGTCCAAGGACTGTCACCGTCAACTCTCTTACTTTATCACTTTGGAAACTTACTCGGTTATGTCTAAGAATAATTATAGTGCTTTTGGTATATGATAACAGTACCTTATTCCAGTGCCTCTGTGTAGGTGGGCAGAGTAACTCCATTGCTGGGGTTTTAATGAGTTATACTGTTTGGTACAAGTGGATATAATAATTTCGAATATCGTACATATATCCAACTCATTTTTCTGGATAAGGAATAATTCTTTGTTCTAATCAAGACACATGAGTAATGGACCCTAATGTTTGCCCTTATTTAAATTATGAAACCTTGAATTAAAAAAAAAGACAAGATGTTAGGAAGTCCTATGAGGATTATCCTATAATAATGTTTTGCATTAAATGACCACTGATACATAGGCTATGTCCTCGAATCTTTGCCAGCATTACATGGGTGCGAAAGGTGCATGGATTAGACAAAGAATTCTCTTATCTAAAAGATTATCAATAAGAGAAGAAAAACAGAAGAAACTGTGACTGATACCGATAGTCTTGGATGAAATTTTTACAAATCCTATGTTATCCATGCGTCGAGTTAATAAATGTGGTATTGATGCAACTTGTGTGCACTCGATTATTTCATAAAATATGTGTTATCTCTCATTAGTTCAGTTACCGAAATTGTGACAGGTACCGATAGTCTTGGATGAAATCTTTACAAATGCTATATGTAATCCCGGCGTTGTGTTAGTAAATGTGAGGTTCATGGTAACTTGTGTGCACCCAATTATTTAATAAAATATGTGACATCTCCCATCAGTACAGTTACCAACTAATCTTTTCACTAATGTCTTCGCTATTTCTTCAGAACTTTTTCTTTAGTTTGGTTTCCCCCACTCTTTTTCTGGGTTGAGGTAAGACAGGCCGGGGTGTGTCATGTGTGTGCGTGGGGGAGTGTGGAGGCGGGGTGGGGGGGGGGGTGATTTACAACAATATCGTCCAGTACTAACTTTTAAATAGTATATTTTTCTTTATTAAGATTATTATCGATATGTAGGTTGTAATTAAGCTTTATCCATTTGTTGGAACTGAATTTAAACGCCCACTCGATAATTAACATCCTGTTATATTGATTTGGTTCACTTGTACTAGATTTTTGTTCCATTATTTGGCTACTTTTCTAGAGTATCTTTTTTGTCCAATGAGCTGACTTGACACTTTGGACACTTCCAATACTATATGTTTTATAGTTAATGTATTTCCAGGTGGCAAACTTATATCCAAGTGTACATATATTACTGGAAGTCCCACCTCTTCCTTACAGACTAAGAAATTATCATTGGCCACATAACGGTTTTTCTACTTTTTTACCCTATAAACTCTCACACGAAAATCTTTTGACTATGGTGGGCTCTTATTGGTCGGATTGATTTTACGTGGCAATGTAATAATAAAGGATCGTTTTGCTCTTTGCTTTAGAAAAGACCTTCAAAGAAAGTTTATAGGCTTTTGGTCATGAAAATCAAATATTTTTCACTTTATTTGGATTTTGAAGTTGGAGTTATATTTGGTTATAATTTTTGCAAAAAATATTTAGTTGTTTGAATGTATCGAAAGTGAAAAAAAGTGAAAATTGTTATAGATAAATATTATTTATTATGGATGTCTATCATGTTATAAATAAATATCACTTATTATGAATGTCTATCTTTAAGAGAGAAATTAGGGCTTAGTAAGACCAAGTCAGTTTTTTTACTATAAATAGAGATGTTCCCTTCATTATATTTCATCTCTCAAGATAAATAAAGAATTCTCCTCTTTTCTCTCTCTTTCTCTACAATATTCTTTTCTTACTTTATTATTTTATAACACATTGTCGGCACTAGACTCTGTTGGGCAAATATTATAAAAAAGATCGAAGGTATGTTTGCTTTAAAGCCATTTTAACGGTGATATCAAATTTATTTCTCTACCTCGTGGATAGTTACAAATGAATATGTAAGGTTTATATGGTATAGTTATATTCCAGATTTAATTTCACGTGGCGCTGATAAAATTTTTAGTTAAAGTCATGAAGTGAAAAACTTGATTCAAATATATGAAATCTATGGATAAGTGTGATGAATTAATCAATTAAATAATTTCACACTAATACAAGAATGCTGGTTGTGAAGGATTAAGTTCCTATATGTTAGAAATTTTGAAAAGAATTGTTTACTTGTTTTAATAAGAATATCAAAAAAAAAAATGTTTGTGACATTTGCCTTCGAGTACGAGCAAGATTTGTCACTTTCAGAGGTAATTTTGTTATCCATCCGATATACACTGTTAAAGGCAACTTTTGTTGTTTATTCAGTACCTTGTTAGGTCTATGACCACCGAAAGTGGTAATATTTCATAAGTTTTTTGTGATTTTTATTAAAGATATGTTAGTTTTTTTATATAAAAAAAAATATCTACATTATATGCATGACTCTATTTGCTCCTGAAGTAGCAATATCCAAAAAGAAATTTTAAGCTATCATAAATATGATACAGTTAAGACACGTTCAAATGATTATGTTACATTTTCGAAGAATGAGAATTTTTGATAAATGTTACAACTACAGATCCATTCCCAAAAGTGAATGTGATGATATTTAGTAAAGATTATAAATACAGACGTGCGATTAGTTGTGAAGATCACGACTCACCTCCAGAAGAGGTAGAATAATTGAGAAAAAAAAATTCTAAATATTCTATGATTTACTCCCGAAGTAGGAAACTCATAAATCTGTTCCCGAAGTAGCAAACTTAAAAATTTGC